>NC_040011.1:21011964-21068763 GCF_000972845.2 Larimichthys crocea
TTCATCATGGCAAACACGGGAAACAGATTCTGATGATAAACTATCCTGCGAAATATTGAGCTGCTATTTGTAAATGTAGCCGGTGGTATGATTTCTTAAAGCACTCTTGATCTTTGCCCATAACTATTTTACCTTAACCAGCTGTCACCGCTGAACCAGAGCAGATTAGCAGACAAAACATTCACCACATGGTGTGCAACAGGTGTGCTTTGTTGCACCTAGCGAGGATGTGATGATGGAACGGTGGTGGGGAGGTGTCTACAGAGTTGCGGGCCCCATAGAGGAGGAGGTCCTTCCCCATCCCTCCTGAAGTGAACCTGCTGCCAAGAGAGAAGAGAGGGGGTCAGTGTCCCCCACATGTAACCTGCTACTGTCTGACTGCATGAATGCCTGATTTCTAACCTCGAACACCCTTCTTCATGCTGGAGGGTCACACAGTCGTCTTATTAGTCTTGTAGCCAGCCGTTCTACCTGCTATGCTCAAACACACTGCTACAACCACACACTGTTTGCGCTTGTCGTAAGGGGCTCTGTCTGCCCGCAACTTGTGCTTCATCACATGAACGTGTGTGTGTGTGTGTGTGTGTGTGTGTGTGTGTTCCTGTGGTGTGTTGCATGTAGCGTGGACGATAGCCCAAGACACCACCAGCCTGCTTTCCAATGTCGTCCTTTGACTCTGGGTGATCAATGAAGATGCAGCGGGAGGCAAGGTTTGCCTCATCTCTGTACTTTCAATTCTGTCTGTAGCAGCCTTGCTAGTCACTCCCACCATGATAACACTTTTTGTGCCTGATGTGTCCTTCGGTAAGCACCACCATACCTGTATGGGGAGTACGATCTGCTGGAGCTGCTGAGGACCGAAACACCTGCCCCAGTAATTCAAGTGGATGAGAGGGAGCGAGAGAAGGGCATCTTCAAACATGGTTGATCAAGGCTGTGTCTAAACGTGCTGGGACGCAACACAAGAACACAGCCCGACAAGGAACTACGAGACCATGGGTCGACCCTGAGGTCAAACGCCGTCTCTCCCTACCTGCCTAGTCCTCAACATCACGCCGTTCGTGTATATCTCAACAAGCTCGGTTGTTTTTAAAGCTTGTGTGTGTGGTGTGGTGTGGTGTGTGTGCGGTGTAGGCTATTATACCAGCGTGGCATCCTGGCCGAAAGTGGAGCGGTCACGGGCTGGTCCTACCAGTTCAAAGCATGCCCAAGAAAATCCGGGTGATCGTGCTGAGGACGATGGAGAGGAGGTGGCGTGTACATAGGGCATGGCCGTGCCGCGAAAGCAAGGCCTCACCGCAGCGGCCACACGGTCCCGCTGGCCACACCACTTGCCACCCGCACACCCAGCCTAGCAGACCTACGTCACTCGATCCCACGCAATGCTGCCAGGGAAGTGTTGTGTACTCACGTCTAATACATCTGATGTCGTAATCAGGATCGAGTTCTCTCCTAAATAAGGCTGTGTTTCAGTCAGGATCGGCAACTGGGGTCAACGTCTATATATATACATACATACATACATACATACATACATACATACATACATACATACACACACACACACACACACATATACATATATACATATACATATAAATAAATAAATAAATAAATAGATTAATCGCACATCGTATCATTGTTTTACTACACTGCATATAAAAGAAGAAATAAGATACCTGGTCAGTGTAAACTGCTACATGGAGCCAGTGCTTTAAGAATCAGGAGTATATCTACAGTTCATGTGCTGCCATCTCCTGGCATGCACTGTCTCCACCTAGTGGTGGCTGAAGCTGCTCTGTCCATCAGCTGACAGTTCATTTGTTGTTTAATATACAACCATGTGATCATTTCTGTTTATAATGGTAATTCTGATTATGTGTTAGCATTGAGCCAACAGACCAAGTGTTTCAGGAATCATCAGAGTCAGAGAAGATTAACATCAGCTACCCCGCAGAGCTGTCCAGAGTCATCAGAGCTCATCAGTCTAATGTCACACCATAGTGTCACTGTTACAGAAAATCCAACATGTTGCTGTTTCTTTACAGGAGTTTGATTCTAGAAAATAAAAGCGTGAACTCTATCTGAACTGGACGTGCATGCTCAACAACATCCTACAGTACAGTAAACACACGCTGATGTCAGATCAGTGCTGCGCTCATCAAACAGACCTGTGTTGCGTTCGTTGTGCAGTCCTCCAGGAGACTCCATGTGAAGGAGAGCTTCAGCAGCTTCAAACGTCTTGTCGAAACACACTATGTCATGACCCGACATCTCCACTGAGGAGAGGAGAGAAGAGGAGGCTGTCAGTGCACAGACCTCTGTGAGCAACACATGCTCGCTGGGGGGGGGTTACACCAGTGCCATCAAATAACAAACACACACACACACACACACACACACACACACACACCCACCCTGGTTAAAATCACAACAGCATGGTGCTGCAACCTCAACTATTTTGAAATGTCAACTTCCTTGTTGGAGGTTTGTAGAAGGAGTCGGTCCCTCCCTTCCTGTTTCCTGTCATCTGGTTGAAACAGCTGGATGTCGTTCCTGCCAGCAGAGGGCAGTGTGCTGTCGTCACACTCATCAACAGCAGCATGTTTACATGGACCATATGGACCATAAAAGAGTTAACTCAGTTAACTCAAGCTGCTCTGAGCCCTGAACAATGACTGAGGCTGCACACTGCTGGACTGATCTGGACTCATAGAAAGTTCTATTATTAACAGTTGCAAAAGATCTTATGTTGACCTATCTGACAGTTTTACCACGCCTGCCACACAGTTATGAATAATACAAATCCGTCAATCTCAGCTATGCTGGTTGAGGACAGGTTTTTATCCTGTGTTAAATGCATCAGGAGGGGCACAGACTTCAGGCCGATCACATTTGTTTTCTCAAATCAGATCTTTAAGACAGACACATGCACGTGATCACATGTTCAAACATGTTGACAAAAAAAAGACAGGAAGGCAGCGTTTTGGTTGATTTCTTCTGATCATAAATGAAGAAAAAATAAGAATTTAGAGCTGCAGACTCAGGGTGGGGCTGTGAACATCATTTGTCTGTTCTGCAGTAAAGTTCAATTTGATTTCTGTCACATCAAACCACAGCTGAGGTCTAATCTGCACAGCATGAGGACAGTGTTTGTCTCCTTCAATATGATGATTTAGATCAACTCATACAGATTAGGGATGCAAATTATCGATTAATTCATTAATCGTTAGGTGATTGACCTTATCAATCGATAAACAATTAACTGATAAGCGTCTTTTTTCCTAAGAACATACATTTCTCATGGTGTCTTTAATATAAAGCAAAATATTGCTTATATACTGAATAAAAAAATGCATGTTATATTCCTCAACTAATGTTTTATTGTACTAGTTGGGATACGGTACAGATATGGCATTTAACCAAAATAAATTCTGCACAGAAAATTGAAATACATAAAAAAAATTATTGTGCACTGGCTTACCTGCTGCATGTGAAACATTAAAACAACATAAAAAAAATGTTTTAAGCTATACAATATGGGCGTTGCCTACACAATATTAAGCTGACATAAAATTACCTGGTAAAGTACTTACATGAAAAACTTGAAACATTAGCAGCACCACTTATCTCTCTTTTTCTGAGAAAGGTAACAGTAAGATTACTAGCCCTGGAAACTTACAGTAACATGTAGTACTGAACACAGCTTAAATCATCCCTGAGGAAGTTGGCAGTAAAATTAGAGGGCCTCTATTAAACAACTAGCAATTAGCATTAGCATGTTAGCAATTGGCATGTATTTAATTCTTAGTGGCTAATACTAATTGCTAGCTCGTCAGCACGTCAACACGGCTGCATGCAGGTTTTGAAGGTGGTATCTTAGCGAACTCGTAGAGCTGCTGAACTTAAACGTAGTAGCGCAGAGTTTACACTGAACGTCTTTGTCATCATTACTTAGTTTGAAATGCTTGCATACTTTGACCGCCTCATGTTTGCGTGCCGGGTCTCTCGCTGCATTACGTTCAGTAACGTTCGGTGTGGCCTAGATTAAGCAATGGCACCCTCAACTGGCGACACCATGACATTTCACTGACAAAACTCCTGTGAAAAATGGCCCTAGATTCAGTTAACCTACCGTATTTTCACGACCATAAAGGCGCATATAAACGTCTTATATTTTTTTTCAAAATGTGCGGCGCGCCCTGTAGCGCAGTGCGCCCTATGTGTGTATGTGTGTGTACGATGGAGACCACAGTCTCACAAAGAGTGGAAGGCAGCACCGGGCAAGTTACTGCACAGTTTGCGGATGGATTGTAGATGCATGGACTAACGTGTCTACTGGCACTGTTGTTCGAGCTTTCGCAAAAGCCGGCATCATTTCTGAGGGGCCGCACGGAAAGTGACTCTGACAGCGAAGAAAGTGGAACTGGCATATTTAACTTAGCGCAGCTGTTTAACTCAGAAACGGAGGATGAGGACTTCGATGGGTTTGATTAATGACGATTACCGGTAATGTGCTAATGTGTGCTGTGGTAATGTGCTTAAAAAATGTTAGTACTTTGTAATAAAGACTTAAATAAAGCACAATCAAACTCAGTTTTGCTCCCGCTCTATTTTTAAATACGCACACTTGTATGCTTGTGTGTGTGTTGTTGTAAGGCGGTGCGCCATATGTGTGTGTAGACTGCGCCTTTTCGTACGGTGCGCCCTATGTGTGTGTTAAATACAGTAATGGCCCACATAACTGAGACTGCGCCTTTTCGTACGGTGCGCCGTATGGTCGTGAAAATACGGTAATTAATTTAATCGATTAAATTCTTTTTGACAGTTAACCGACAGTCGATTAACCGTTTACATCCCTGTATTACAGATATTACTGGATCTCTCAAAAGTGGACATGGGTCAGTGAATATAGTTCGACACAGAGTGGTCAGGCCCGCCTTCAGTTTCTCTTCACTGTACAAATCTTTACACAGATTCTTGTTGGCATAGCATGTGTCTTCAAAATAAAAAACAACATGTGTTTGCTCACAATGACACCTCTCTCCAAAGGTCTGGCTAAATCATTATTGTGGTAAAGAGGTAAAACACTTCAGCTTGTTTGTATTTCTTTAAAGCTTCAGGCATGTTTTGGTGGAACGTTTGTATCCATGGAGGCGAGCCCCGGCATTGAAATGAAATCCCAACAAAAGAAAAGTTAACAGCTGCTGGGCTGCTTCAGTTTAGACTGTTTGCAATCAGAGTTCAGGGTGAAGGAGTTTGGCTTATCCGGTCAGACTGGCTCAAAATTAGCTCATGTGTATCTGCTTGGATTTCAAATATATAGCCAATATAGCTAATGCTAATATGAGCATAAACACCACAAAGCGCTACATGGGTGTTACCGTGTGTGATCAGGGCTAACCTTTTCATAACATATTCCATCTTCTACGTTTTTACTGAACTCCGCCTCACCTGTCTCAGCCACCTCCGTCACTACCTCCTGCTCATCGGCCACGTCCTGCATCAGGTACGTCTCATCATCGTAGACCAGCACCTGCGCCGAGTAGCACTCCTCCACCTGGGCGCTGGGCACCTCCTCCACGATCACTGCTGGACATCCCTCCTCCTGCAGCACCACGCCCTCCTCCTCTTCCACGTCCTCCTCCACCTCCTCTCCGCCCTCCACGATCACCGCCTCGATTTCCTGCTGGACCACCTCTTCCTCCTCCTCCTCCTCTTCCTCCTCGGTGGGCTGCTGCTCACACTGGACACAGTTTGAAAACGTGAGGTTCTTAGTGACGTCACTGTTCACTGTGTGTATTATTCTCTCTGTCTGTATTATGCAATTTTTAATATAACACATATTTAATAGGCTTCTTTTTAGACCGATAGTGTTTTCGAGGCTGTTTAACAGACACTGACGCTCTGTGATTAGAGCTTATGTCACATTCATATCCTCCATAATAATCGGAACTTTAAAAGTAACTGCTGCAGTTTTCTTCACAGCTCTTTATGTTTCATAAGTTGTCTACGGCCCCGTGACCCCTGTGAAGCATTGAGAACCGTCTTTAACACCTCTTTAATAAATTTTCTCTTCATAAGCACCCAGTGATAAAATGTAGAAACGTTATGTCTGAGCTGAACTCCTCTCCTCTGTTTGTCTGTGGAGGAGAGCAGTACTCAGTGTTTGAAATCATTTTAGTTTACTGCTCTGATCCTATCATTTATGAGAAGACCAACTTATTTATTTATTTATTTATTTATTATGACTGCAGCGTTAGAGTCACTTAACTTTTGCTTGACTTCTCAGATATGCAAATTAGCGCTGAGCGTCCTGAAGCAGGTGTGAGCCGCCTGTCATTAAAAACAGCTCAACCTTCTCCTCTCCTGGATTTTCTGTGGACAGAGTGGGGATCAATGTTTCCTCAACTCTCGTTGCTTTGTGTCAACACTCTCTACAGCCGCACACTGCACGTTTCACTCCAGCCAACACGCCCTCCAGCCATTTCGGATGAGAGAAAATTAAGTGAGGTGGACTGAGCAGAAGACTAAGACATGTTCAGAGCTTTGAAGGCACACGGTCTTACCTGCTGGGGCTCCTCCACCACAGTGACATACTCCACTATGTTCCCTCCACCGTCTGACACCACCACAGAGGTCATCACTCATTCCTGCCAAAACAAAAGAACGGGCACTAAGAACAGAGAAGAAGACATCAACAACATAACAGAGCTGAAATATTTCTAAATATGAAGTTTGAAGTGTGTGTGTTGTTACGGCCACCGCAGTTTCACCCCATTAGGTCTCTTGTATCAATCCCAGTAGGTAAATGCAGGTGTGCGAGGGCCGTTAACGGATGGGTTCCTGGAAACCAAGAGGATTGGGATTGGTGCGATGCCCTCTGCATCCTCTACCGGCCAGCCAATCCGCTGTGTTCAACTGTCCTGGCCCGGGACATTTAAACTGCAGCCGTCGGAGCATCGTGGCGGCTTTGTGTTTGGTGTAATTTTGTAAGCTCGCCTTGTATTTTGCGTTTTGAAAAGGTTGGTGTTGGAAGTTCTGGGATTGGGCAGGGTTTAGTTTTGACTTAAATACTGATTACTCATGAAGAGATTTTTTGTTAGATTCATTAGATTAAGGGGTGCTGTTTCCGATGGTTTTTTGTTACTGATAAAAATAGATTAAATAGTGAGGTTTTTGTTTCTGGTTTTGTTCTGTGACTTAGTAAAGAATAGGCTCTGGTAGAGTTCTCTTTTTGTGTATTTATTTGTTCTTTCAAACAGCACTCGTGTGCCCTTTTTGTTCCCTTTTCCCTCGCCACCTTTTGTTAAATTAAGAAAATAAACGGACGAACCTAAAGCAAGTGTCATTTTTCTTTTTATTTCTTATCCCATTCTATGTTACGGCTCACCTAACGAGCTGGGTCGTAACAGTGTGTGTGTGCAGGGGGTGGGGTCATGTGAAAGCCCCGCGGGTGCCTGCTCTCCTCATGACTTCGCCCCCATTGATGTTGTGCTCTTAGTTTGGAGGAGGAAGCTAGATCCAGTCCTGTTACACTCAGCTCAAGAGTGATCTGACAGCAGACCTCACAGAGCATCAGGTCAACAACCGCATGATCAATAACTGATACACAACAACAACAACAACAAACTGTCCATGTTACTGTGGTCTTTACCCAAACCCTGGATCTGACTTTGTGATGCTTCTCCTGCACGCTGGTCTGCTTGGTGTTCATTAGACCTGACACATTGTGTGACAGAGTGTGCTGGGCTGGGACTGAGCGGGGTTAAGAAAGCACTTCACAATATTTGAATTCATGAAAACAAGACAGAAATCTTTGCACACAGTGTCATGTTTTTGCTTATACGAAGCCGTAACAGTTAAAAGTGCATTAAACGGCTGTTACGGGGAGGGCGGAGGTTTTCCGACAATCCATCCTTCACCGTGTCCTGAAAACACACTGACCCGGAGCACTGGCGACACGCAGAGTTTCATAACAAAAAAGAGCGGGTGTAGATCCTGACAGCTCCATCATGTCTCTCTCTCACTCACACTCACACACACCTCCGATCCTCCCCACACTAGCCTGTGTTTACTTTTTGAGCTGCTCGTCGCTTAAGCCGCAGCTCCAAACTCCCCCTGCTAACTAGTTAGCCGACTCCAACGCTTGTGTTACGTACTTAACAACACTTCATCAACTCTGCGAACGTAAAGCACGTAGTTTAGTTACAGTGTGTGGACAGAAATGTACAGTGCATTCTGGTTTTAAAGGGAGATCCCCTCCTATCCCAACAACTTAGCAAGCCTAGCACTGAGGTCTGTTAGAGCAGGAGCAGTTAGCAGACAGCCAGCTAACAGTGTTCAGTGTGTTTTAGAGCAGCCCGCCGTCAGCGGCTGCACAGCAGAGCAAATTCAGACACGTGTGTTCAAAGTTGTGCTGTATCAGAGCCTGCTGCTGTGTTAGCACAGCCACTTCCCTCCTCTTACCTTGTTTTACTCCTGCTAGCGAAAAGTAAGCTCCGCGGCTAGCGCTAGCTGGGCCTGCTGCTGTTAGCTACCGTTAGCCGAGCTGGCGAGGCCAAAGCGCTGGCTCCGCGCGCATAAACGAGAGTCCTCCGTCCCTCAAACAGCGCCCAGCGGACGCCTATCGACGTCCTGATTTAAATGGAGCGGGTGAACGCGGTACTGGAGGCCGTGGAGTTGTGTTTTGGTTGCTGCTCGATGCTCGCTGTCCTGTAGCTTTCCGGCGCGCCGCCTCTTCGCTACGACGGAGCCAGCGGGTCAAAGACAGACCGCCGTGACGTCACCGGGACGAACCCAGCCGTCAACAACTGCAGCTACCGAAGCCGCTACAAACCACGCCCCCTATAAATTACGTCTGCGTGCGCAGCCGCTACAAACCACGCCTCCTACACACAGGCAGCCAAACACACCCATCTCCAGCACCCAGGCTCCAGGCCCTCCCATCCCTCATCCCTCACCCAGGAGCGTGAGCTCCGTCCTGGGCAAACATCGGCTCTACGGACCCTCCCTCCCTCCTAGAGCTCAGACCTCCGTGAGAGACTGTGGACTGTCTTGCGCATGCGCAGTGTGTTAGATAACTTTGTAGTAAACTAGTTGAGGCACTCTTCGCCGATCGGCAGTGCTCTTCTCCATTCCTTTTGTACAACAGTGTGCGTCGGTGATGATGTAAGTTATGTGATGAGCATATGTTGTTTATATTTCGTATGTGACGAGAGTTATTAATATTGCCAGGTTAATAAGCTCGGTTCGCTTTGTTAGCTTACCATGTAGCATGTTTACAGAGCCCATGAAACATGAACGGCCCGACCTGTAACTTAGCTAATTACCATATATTTATTTCATTCTGTTACTGTTTATTTAGCCGTGTAACTGTCGTTCATTGAGGCTGCTATTATACTGATGCTATAGCGTGAGAAATTGACCCGGGCTGTCTCAGTTTGGTTTGGTCATGTGACCTGCCTGTTGCGCCGTTGTTGTGCTGTGTTCAATGATCCTACACTGACACCTACTGGCGATTTTCAGTATGACATGTCACTCATGTCTATTGCAATTCATGTTATTCTAACGTTAATGCCACTGTAGGTTAATTATTATTAATACGGTTTATTATTGTTGTTTTTGCAGACATCACAAACCACACACAGATACAATTGCTACAGTGTCAATAAAGCCGACAAATGAGAGAAGTTGCTGCGTCTTCTCTGACCGGAGGATCAGGCCATTATATGCACAGCCAGCGTATCATCACCGAAGCTGTTCCCTTACAAGTGGTCCTTCGAGCCAGATCCTGTGTATAACCGCGCCATGGCAACTTCTGGCAACCAAGCAGATGATCAACCTCCAGTTGTACCCCGCCCAAGCTGGTCTCGCCAACTCCCCAGGCACCTACATGACTTCGTCATTGACAACCTTGGCTGCCTGAATAGACAAGATACAGCACAACAAGTGATAGAAGCACACCAGGAAGAGCCTCCAGACCATACTGTGCTCACTGGGCCAGAAGATTTGAGGCTAGAAGGAATAGAAGCCCGCATGAAAGACATAACTAGGCAGATGAGAAAGCTACAGTCAGCCATGGACAGTGTTAAAGGTAAAGCTCACCCTCAGCAGCATCCATTTAACTTGTCATATCCAGCCCGGAGCTCAAGCCTTCCTCATATTCACCCCAGTGGAATGACAGAGCTCAGAGTATCCCCCCTCCTGGATAATCAGATGAGTTGGAGATCAGCTGATGGATGATATTGTCAGTTCTTAGACAACAGCGAGCATCACCCACCTACAGCACAGCCCATACAGCAAGGAGAACTCAGCTCAACAACTCAGGCTGCCAGAGCTCTGCAGCCATCCGTCCAGGTAGCAGCACAACAGATAGACCTCAGTGAGCCTACTCATCATTCAGCTAACCTAACTGGACCAGCGCCAGAGTTTCCACAGCTGCCTGCAGTTCAGTTGACTCATCACACCCCGCTTGCCCAGCAAATATATTCACCTTCTCTGCCTGTCCAGCATGCAGGTCAGCACGTCCAGCCAGGGCACCAACCAGCTCAACAGGCACCACCGACAGCGTTTCTGCCAAATCAGCCTGCAGCCCCGCCGACACATCCACCTACCCTGTATACATCTCAGCCAGCCCAGCTTGCACCCCCACAGTCTCAAGCTATCCCACAACCCTTTCTATCCTCAATACGTCAAGCATCAGGCCACTCCTCAACCTGGACCACCACTAGGATTTCAACCTGCTCCATTCAGCCAACAAGGGACAAGACCAAACTCTCGTGCTATACCTCCTTATCAGCCACCTACTGATCCAGGAGGAGTCTACTCACTCCAACAGACTGAGTATCCCCCTGCAGCGCAACCACAGCCACACCAGTCTGGAGCTCAGTCAGCTGCACACTACCCACAGTTCACACCCATGGTTGCTCCACCCCAGCGCCAGGATACATCTCCCTACAACAGTCCTGCAACACTCACCATGACGTAAATGGCTATTGCGGCCTCATACGGGATCCCAAACCACCTCAAACTCACCTCACCTCAAACTGCCCAGTGCCTACCAAATGGCAAAGAGATACAGTACATACATGACTCCACCCCATACACCAGTGCAATGGACGCTCTGCAGCAACGATACAGGCAGCCAAGACAGCTGGTCCAGGGAGAATTAAAGACTGATCTCTCCTCCTGTGAAACCTGGCAGTGCAAGGGCTTTCGAAGATTTCTCCTCTGCTGTAAACACACTGGTGGGGATGTTAAGTCGCATGGACTCAGTCTGAGCTGCGGTGCAGCTTCCATGTCCACACCCTCCTTGGTAAACTGTCTGGTAACTACAGGGATAGCTTAGACAACCTGCTGGACATGAAGGTTCAGGTGCTCCAGGTGTCCCGACGTGCAGCAGAATCCAATCTGAGTCCAGTCGCATCACACAGAGAGAGAATAAAGCAGGTAAATCACAGTGGGCCAAACCAGCCTCTGTTTACTTCAGCAGCGACTCCACAACAGTCAAACATCAGCAGACCTCTCCACAGCGACAACGGACCCACATCCAGCCGGGATCAAAGAAGGATCAGCCCACAGGTAAAAAGAGGGAGCGCTTTAAGCCCTATTGTCCATATTGCACGACCACCCAGGACCATTACCTCAACGGCTGCCCTGAGTTCGAAAGAATTACTACAGAGGAGAAAGTTGCCTGGATTAAAGACAAATGTTGGAGATGTGGGCGTGGCCATTTACTAGAGAACTGCACCCTAAAGAAATTCTGCTTCTCAAGCAACAAACAACACCTGCTGATTCTCCACGAAGTTGTGGCCCATGACCTACAGCTAAACATTCTCACAGTCACTGCCCCAACCAATTCAGTGTATCTGGATCACGCCAGCCACTCAGGGTGTGTCATGTTAAAGGTGGTACCAGTGCTGCTCCGCCACGGCAAAAGAACACTAAACACACATGCATTGTTAGATGATGGCTCTGAGCGTACTGTGATTCTGGCTGCTGCAGTCAAACACCTCGGACTGTGTGGAGATGTGGAGTCACTTAAACTGAAGACTATCAGGCAGGATGTGTTAAAGCTTCAGGTAATGGTAGTGTCATTTGAGGTGTCGGCTAACACACAGCCACGCGCCTATCACTCCATCAGCCAAGCTTTCACTCCGAGCAGTCTTCCTTACAATACAATCACCTGAAAGGAGTCTCCCTACACACCTTCACTAAAGTACAGCCAATGCTACTGATTGGATCCAACCACCCTCATCTAATAACTCAAATCCACCCAGTACGTGCAGGACATATCGGAGCACCAGTAGCAGTCAGCACTCGACTCGGCTGGGCAGTGCCAGGGCCCACCAACTTTTCACGCGGTGAGAGCTCCTTTCTTCACCTGTCGGTTGAAACACCTTGCTCCGACCTACACAAGGATGTTCAATGCCTGTGGCAGCTGGACATTTGGCCATTCAAAAGCAAAAGGGAGGTGAAGAGATCCAAACAAGATCAAGCAGCTCTCACCATGCTCGATGAGAAGAGTAGCACTGTAATAGTGGATGGTGTCACAAGATACGCAACACCTCTCCTTTGAAAGATAAAAGTAGCTCTGCCCTGTGCATCACCCACTACGGTGATGCCCCTCCTCTGCTTCACAGAACGCCGTCTATCGACCAATTCTGAGCTTGCTAAAGTCTACAACCAAGAAATACACAAACTAGTGGAGGCAGGATATGCTGAGTTGATCAACAGCGAAGAGGCCAGTCGTTCTGCCGAATCCTGGTACATTCCACCCCACTTAGTACACCATAATGGAAAGGCAAGGGTGGTGTACAACTGTTCCTTTCACTACCAGGACAGTGCACTGAACGATGACCCGCTACCAGGGCCCTATCTCGGGCCGTCGCTACTGGGGGTTCTGCTCAGATTTCGAAAACATGTGGTCGCCATCAGCGGAGACATACAGGCTATGTTTCATCAGATCAGACTCTTTCCTGAGGACTGCCCACTTCTCCGCTTCCTCTGGCGCGACATGGACAGAGACAGATCACCTAACATCTATGAATAGCACGTCCTGCCATTTGGCACGGTTTGCAGACTCTCTTTCTAGTGTGCTAATGTGTGACTGGGTGGCAGAGCATCAACGGCGGCTTCACCTGGCCTTTGACTGTGCCCGGGGCCGGCTGGAGAATGCAGCAAGATGGAGGAAGGAGCGGCATGATCAGAGAGCACTGAGTGAGCCATTAAAAATTGGTCAGAGAGTCTATCTGCAGGACCGTGGCGTTAGAGGGCGCAACTAAAGATCCAGGATGTGTGGAGCTCAACAACCTATCACCTAAGTGGTGAGAGCGCCAGCGCCAGGTTATGTGGTCTATTCCATTGCTCCAGTGCATGATTTGTCCCGGGTGCGGAGTGTGCACCAGACGATGTTGAAGCTAGCCTTGACCCTGCCCTCTGAATGTCCTGAAGAGGAGCCACAGGATTCCTCAGAAAGTGTGTCTGAGGTTAGTGAGAATGAAGAAGGACTGTCTAATAGTCTTTCCACAGAATCCTCTTCTGTCTGACCATTTTTTAATAACCTTTTGAGTTCATTCTACCGGACTATAAGCCTTTGTGTAGAAGCTTCTACAGCAGATGTTTATCTGATAGTGCTGTAGCCAAATTTAAGGAAGTGATTCCTTCAGCATTGAATTCAATGCCATGTCTAACTGTAACAGAGGACATGTCTGCTTCCTTTAGCCCCTCACAAATAGACCATCTTGTTGATAGTATTACAGGCTCATTACGGACAACTCGAGACTCTATTGCACCTCTGAAAAAGAAGACAATTAAACAAAGAAGGCTAGCACCATGGTATAGCCAGCAGACTCGTAAATTAAAGCAAGAGGCACGTAAATCTGAATGCAAATGGCGTGCCACTAAACTGGAAGAATCTCATCTAGTCTGGCAAGATAATCTCAAAACATACAGGAAGGCTCTCCGTAATGCCAGAGCAGCCTATTACTCTTCTTTAATTGAGGAGAATAAGAACAACCCCAGGTTTCTCTTCAGCACTGTAGCCAGGCTAACAGAGAATCACAGCTCTACTGAACCATCTATTCCTTTAGGTCTAAGTAACAACGACTTCATGAGCTTCTTTAATGATAAGATTATAACTATTAGAGACAAAATCCATCACCTCTTGCCCTCAACAGGCATTGATCTGCATTCTCATACAGCAAGTTTGGAAAGCTGTAAAACCAGATATGTATTTAGACTGTTTTTCTCCCATCGACCTTCATCAAATAACTTTAATCATTTCTGCAGCTAAGCCGTCAACCTGTCTCTTAGACCCCATCCCAAAGTTACAAATGACCTCCTAATGGCATCAGACAAAGGACTCATCTCTGTACTCGTCCTGTTAGATCTTAGTGCTGCATTTGACACCATTGACCATCAAATTCTTTTACAGAGACTGGAACATCAAATTGGCATCAAAGGAACGGCTCTAAGCTGGTTTAAATCGTATTTCTTAGATCGATCTCAGTTTGTTCACGTCAATGATGAATCCTCCATGCATACCAAAGTTTGTCATGGAGTCCCACAAGGTTCTGTACTAGGACCACTTCTATTTACTTTATATATGCTTCCTTTAGGGAACATTATTAGGAATCACTCTATCAATTTTCATTGTTATGCTGACGACACCCAATTATATTTATCGATCAAGCCTGATGAAACCAATCAGTTAACTAAACTCCAAGCATGCCTTAAGGATATAAAAAGTTGGATGACCCACAATTTTTTCATGTTAAATTCAGACAAAACTGAAGTTCTTGTAATTGGACCCAAACACCTCAGAAACTCTCTTTCTAGAGACTTAGTTACTTTAGATGGGATCACCCTGGCCTCCAGCTCCACTGTAAAGAATCTTGGAGTTGTTTTTGATCAGGATTTGTCCTTTAATGTCCATATAAAACAAATTTCGAGGACTGCGTTCTTCCACTTTCGTAACATCGCTAAAATCAGATGCATTGTCTCTCAAGCGGATGCAGAAAAACTAGTCCATGCATTTGTTACTTTAAGGCTGGACTATTGTAATTTTTTGTTATCAGGCTGCTCTAATAAGTCTCTTAGGACTTTGCAGTTAATTCAGAATGCTGCTGCACGTGTTCTGACAGGAACCAAGATCAGAGATCACATCTCTCCCATTTTGGCTTCCTTGCATTGGCTACCTGTTAAATCTAGAATAGAATTTAAAATTCTTCTCCTTACTTACAAAGCTCTTCATGGTCAGGCACCATCTTATCTAAAAGAGCTCATAATACCTTATTACCCCTCTAGAACACTGCGCTCTCAGGACGCTGGGTTCCTTGTGGTTCCTATAGTTTCCAAAAGTAGATTGGGAGCCAGAGCTTTCAGCTATCAGGCTCCTCTTCTGTGGAACAAACTACCTTTCTGGGTTCGGGAGGCAGACACGGTCAACACCTTTAAGAATAGACTTAAGACTTTCCTTTTTGATAAAGCCTATAGTTAGGGCTGGCTCAGGTCATCCCTTAGTTATGCTGCCATAGGATTACACTGCCGGGGGACCCCACCGAGGGTTATGCCTAGCCAGGCACGGTATTGGTTGAAGATGCACACATCTCCCTTACCGAAAACACTCTCTCTCTCTTTCTCTCTCTCTCTCTCTCTCTCTCTCTCTCTCTATATATATATATATATATCCATCTCTCTCTATATATATCTCTCTATATTTCTCTATATCTCACTCTCTCTATATATATATATCTATATCTCTATATCTCTCCATATCTCTCCATATCTCTCCATCTGTGGACATGTCTCATTAATGCATGTTACTAACCAAACTTCCCCGGAGTTTCTGTGCTCTGTCGTCCAGCAGGTTCTCGTGGATCGTGGCTGCTGCTGTGATCCTGCATGACGCCCACTACATATATTATTACTGTCATTATTACTACCATATCTATTACTGTAATCATTTTTATCATTCATTATAATTCATTGTCATTTTATCAGTCATTGTACAATATGTTTGTGTTGATTTGTCCTGTACACGTGACATCCATTGCACGTCTGTCCGTCCTGGGAGAGGGATCCCTCCTCTGTGGCTCTTCCTGAGGTTTCTTCCACATTTTTTCCCTGTTAAAAGGGTTTTTGTGGGCAAGTTTTTCCTCACTCGAACCGAGGGTCTAAGGACAGAGGGTGTCACCCCCTGTACAGATTGTAAAGCCCTCTGAGGCAAATGTACTTTGTGACTTTGGGCTATACAAATAAAATTGATTTCATTTGAATTAATTTGACTGTGGGTGGTTCTAAGGGGGCCAGTACAGCATTCACCCACTGCAGTGCAGCCAAGTCCCCTACCCAGAGAGCATGTAGTTCCACCTCCGGTGGCGAGAGGGGCATCTGTCCCTTCCCCTGGGCCAGAGGGAGCGTCCAGCAGCGGCTCAGCTGCTCCCAGGACGTCTCCCCGGACCACAGCAGGTCAGCACTCAAACCTCCACTGCCTTCCAGGGCCTGTAAGGGGTGAGGCAAACAGGGCTACTTCCTCTCAGGTATTGGGTTCTAGTAGTATGGCTGCAGGTATTTTTAGACCTTGGTCTTGATGTTGTTTTTATGTGTAGTCTAGCAGTGGGTCACCAATAAAACAAAGGGGATGTAACGGGGTGGTTATTTAGTGTGTTTGTGTATATTTAATATTGTATTTCCCCTCTGTGCCCCCCAGTTACTTTATGTTGCAGCAGGTCTGGCGATTGCGGCAGGTGTGTCACGCCCCTTAGTGGCACCTGTAGTGCAGCCGCGTCACTGGCTGCTAATGCAGACCTGTTCATATAGCTCCCGTTGTGTTCAGTTGCTCTCTCTCCTCTGCCTGAGTGGGTGCTGGCCAGCGTGTATCTCCGCCAAGCCGTGGTTTCCCGGTGTATGTGCCGTGTGTGTCATGCTCCAGGTATGTAGCACAGTCCCCGAACTCTGAAAATGTTATAGGGTCCAGTGTTGACAACTTTCTATCGCAGGTTGGCATGTAGAGCTGCGATGGTGTGTGTGTGTGTGTGTGTGTGTGTGTGTGTCCCTTTCTGGTTAGCCGCCGCTGCCTCCGTAGCTTCTGACAGCTACACTATTTATTGGTGTTGGCTACAGCCCACCATGCAGATAAACAGTGGATACTGTCCACTGCGTTATTGTCCGCTAATGTAGTTTATATAGTATGTATTGATTTACATTTGCTCTGTCTCTCTTTTGAAGCTTGCCTGGTGTTAGGCTGCTGTTTTGCCCTGCCTTGCCTCTTCTCTTTTGTTTTTGGCCTTTTGCCCTTTTGGCTCCACGTTTGTTTCTTTTTGTTTCCCTGAATCAACTAGTTTACTGCTCTGCCATCGTCGTTTGGACGCTCATTTGTAGTTCAAGACCGACTTACCGAAAAATAATGCATGTAGCATTATGGGTTTTAGTCTTGAGTTGTGTGTGTAAAGATTTTACTTGGTTTCTTTTTCTTTCTTTTTTTTTGTTTATTTATGCAGTGACCTTGTGACGGTTTTCAGGGGTAACAATTATTTGAATTTGCTTTTTAGTTTTTGTTTTGGGATGCCAGTCAAGACTCAGCCTGACAGTTTAAAACTAGTTTATCTCACTCCGGCGCTCAGGTCACTCGACCCCGAGCAGTGTTTTGGTGGATTAATGGTGGGTTAGCCAGCTCCGAAAAACTACAAAGGTCCATGTCCACCAGGGAGTAATGAGTTGCATGAGTTTCCTGTGTTTGTGCTGGTTTTGGCTGTAGATACTCCATTGAAACTCCCCCCATTTCCCAGAGCAAAGACTCCAAGTGGGTTGCCATTTTGTTTCCTTTGTCCTCTTGTTCCACAAATAAAGAGGTTTTTCCCGCACCATCAGTGTGATTTTGTGTTATACGGTTTTCTGGGGTAACTATTATTTGAATTTGCTTTTTAGTTTTTTTTGGGGGTGCCAGTCAGGACTCAGGGGTGTCAGTCAAGACTCAGCCTGACAGTTTAAAACTAGTTTACCTCTTACAAAACCACACAAAGGGTGCATAAATCCCAACCATAATTCATACAACCTTCAATCATAATATGAACAAACCAAGATACCACTTCATGTATCAGTTCAATTTTAGTTCTTAATAGTTCAGTTCAAAATAAAAAAAGACAGGCATCTTTTTCAGTTTATTTCCAGTGGGAAAAAAACAAGGTTCACAAAAAAAAACACTAATCCTCCGATCGAAAAAAGGGGAAGCAAAAAAAAAAAAAATACGGTTTTATATTCCCGGTTATTTTCAGCTCACCAGCCGACACACCGGGACTCCTCCTCCGTCATGTGGAAGCAAAACGTCCTTCGTTGCGGGTCCGATATGTTCCAGGGCGGACGCGTAAGGGACTCGAGAGCTAAGCTGCCTCAGTACTTTAATCTTACTATAGTATAATCTCCGCAGTGTGCGGGCGAGTCTGTGGTATAGATTAATATTGTGCTCTTTGGACATAAAATATTGTTTTACAAGAAGATAAGTAACTTAAATTTCTGACTATTGTGATTAATAAAACTTGTCAAACTTTTCTAACACCGTTGCCTGTATTCATTTGTGATCTTACCTGTGCATGGGTGATTGTTTTGGGAGACCCTCTGAGAAAGTAAAGTAAAAACTTTAGGTGCAAGTCCTATGGTGGTGGTGTCGGTTTTAATTCTCTAGGTCTGCCACTCGCAGTTTCATTATTGGGTATCGTTCGTTTGCTACCCGCAGCCCCTTTCTTGCCACAGTTGGAATCCATTTTGAGTCTATGATCACTAGACAATACTTTTTATTTTCACATTTATTTAATTCAATGAAATCCATTGCATATCGTATGAAATAGGTATTGAGCATTAGGCATTTTACCTGGTCTTGGTCTTAATCTGCCTTGGACATTCTATTTTCCACAAACTAGACATGCACAAAAGCTAGATGCACAAAAATTTTGTTTTGGAATCCATACAAGCTCTTACATCCCCCCTGTTGACGCATAGGTTAATCCATGCGTCAATACTGCTGCAAATTGAAATACGTTTTTTGGAAATATGTACTTGCCCTCTGGTCATTTCCATGACTCATTATCAGACAATGTCGCCCCCTGTTCGTCTTAAATTGCTTTTCTGATTCAGGTGAGCTCTGTTGCAGATCTTTTAAGATGCCATGGTCAATGTGTGTGATCTCCTCAGCTGTGTATATGTCTTGGTATTCTTGTCTAGCAGCAGCTATCTTCGCTTCCTCATCTGCTTTGGGATTTCCTTGTGAAACTAAGTCTGTTCCTGTCATGTGGGCTGCACACTTACATAGTGCTATCTGAAGTGGTAGTTGTACAGCTTTTAATAAGGCTAAAATCAGATTTGTATGCAAAATCGATTTACCTGTTTTTGTGGAGAAATTGCTGAACTCAAGTTTTAGCTATGGGCAATGTGGGCGACCGCCCAGGGCGCAGTCTCCGTGAGGGCGCACGAGCGCAGGGGTGTTGTTCGCCCAGGGCGCAAATGTAGCCAGAACCGGTGCTGAGAATTGGAGACACTCTCAAAGTACATGTTGGGTGCCTGGGTCTCACATTCTGCCAAACTCGTGCTGGTGGATTATTTTAACCCTTTGTCTATAGTTACCACTGCATATTCACTACTGTTTGTCCCACCCGGGTTCTTTTTGCATGATGCATCTACAAACATCACTACATCCAGATTTTGTAACGCCACGTCATTAAATCCGCTCTTGGCAACACTTTTTCTGTTGTTTGGTACTAACGTTGCTGGATTTAAAATTGTACACCTTTCAATAGTTAGATGAGGCTGAGAGAGTTCTCCCTCCGGAGTCCATGTGATCACATCATTAGCTGCCATGGGTGGATCTTGGATAATCTTGGTCATTCCCAAAAAAGACGTCATGTATTGTTTTTTTGTCTGTGATTTTTAATGAAACACTGAAAATCAGCTTTTGTTGTGAAAAGCATCGGGAGATCAAAATTCTGATACTATAGTGTGTGTGTGAAAGGCCTGAGAATGATGAAGATATAAGAGAAGTGTGAACGTGAAACTGCCCTCACAGACAATAGGTTGTGGAGTAATATAGTCGAAAAGGGGACTTGTTGACTCGTCTACCTTTCTATATGTGTTTAATTTAGGCGTGACACATTAAGGAGACGTTTAGTTTGGAAAGCGTAAAAAGGTCTCCGTAAATCCAGGACAAGCTAAACTGATGTACATTATGTAGTGGAAAAATTCTTTGTAACCTTTATTTTACAATTATATTTTTGTGTTTAACTTTGTATGCACTTTGTCCTACTTAGGAGACTGCCTCCTGATGGTTTGATATATGTTTGTGTTCTGACATTTCTCTCTGTCCCGGAGATGTTGGTACCAGCCACGGTGTAGAAGGGGGAGTAAAGCAGATATTTACGAGGGTAACCCCCCGATGCAATTAGGGTCTCTCCTTTTATGGTCTCAGAGGAAAGGGAGAGGGAGAAATGTCTACAAAAGGAGCAGTTGAATGTATTAGCAGCAGAGAGAACTTTGCGACTGTTGTACTTGTCCTGTTGTCTCTCCTTGGCCAAGAATAAAGTTCTCATTTAATATTGATCGTGAGATGGGTGAGACCGCCACGGGGTCCCCAGACTCTGCCTCCTCAAAGGAAGACGTGCTGGTGGGATTGAGGAGGTCTTCGAAGTATTCCCTCGACCGACCCAAGACGTCCCCAGTGGAGGTCAGCAGCACCCCGTCCCCACTGAACACAGTGTTGACAGTGCACTGCTTCCCCCGCCTGAGCTGCCGGATGGTGCTCCAGAACCTCCTCGAAGCTGTTCGAAAGACGCTCTCCATGGCCTCACTGAACTCCTCCCACGCCCGAGTTTTTGCCTCCGCAACCACCGAGGCCGCACTCCGCTTGGCACGTCGATACCCATCAGCTGCTTCAGGGGTCCCACAGGCCAAAAAGGTTCTGTAGGACTCCTTCTTCAGCTTGACGGCATCCCTCACCGCCGTGTCCACCAGCGGGTTCGGGGGCTGCCGCCGCGACAGGCACCGACCACCTTACGGGCACAGCTCTGGTCAGCCGCCTCGACAATTGAGGAACGGAACAAGGTCCACTCAGACTCAATGTCCCCCGCCTCCCCCGGGACGTGAGTGAAGCTCTCCCGGAGGTGGGAGTTGAAACTCTGTCTGACAGGAGATTCAGCCAGACGTTCCCAGCAAACCCGCACAGAACGTTTGGGCCTGCCAGGTCTGACCGCCATCCTCCCCCACCATCGGAGCCAACTCACCACCAGGTGGTGATCAGTTGACAGCTCCGTCCCTCTCTTCACCCGAGTGTCCAAAACATGTGGGCGCAAGTCCGACGATACGACCACAAAGTCGATCATCGAACTGCGACCGAGGGTGTCCTGGTGCCAAGTGCACATATGGACACCTTTATGCTTGAACATGGTGTTTGTTATGGACAGTCCATGATGAACACAGAAGTCCAATAACAGAACACCGCTCGAGTTCAGATCAGGAGGGCCATTCCTCCCAATCACGCCCCTCCAGGTCTCACTGTCGCTGCCCATGTGAGCATTGAAGTCCCCCAGGAGGACGAGGGAGTCCCCAGAGGGGCCGCTCTCCAGCACTCCCTCCAAAGACTCCAGAAAGGGTGGGTACTCTGAGCTGCCATTCGGTGCATAGGCACAGATGACAGTCAGGACCCGTCCCCCCACCCGAAGGCGAAGGGAGGCTACCCTCTCGTCAGGGTCCCCGCCTCCGACTGCCGCCCATCTCTCTTTGCACCTGCCCCCTGAGACCCATGAAGGGGGGCCCATGTCACCCTTTCGGGCTGTGCCCGGCCGGGCCCCATGGGTGTAGACCCGGCCACCAGGCACTCGCCAGCGAGGAGACCTGACTCCATAGGTATCTATATTCATCAGGGGTGATTGAGCTGCGCTTTGTCTGGTCCCTCACCTAGGACCTGATTGCCTTGGGTGACCCTACCAGGAGCATGAAGCCCCCGACAACATAGCTCCTGGGATCATTGGAACACGCAAACCCCTCCACCGCGATAAGGTGGCAGCTCCAGGAGGGGATACTGAAACGTCAGATCATTTATTTTTTCATTGTATGTTCTCTGAAGCACTCTGGACTGATATACATGACTGGTTGTACACAAACATCAGACTTGAACCCTTTTCTCAAAAGGGCATTATTTATGGTGTAGTTATGGTCAATAATGAATGGGACTTTCTGGTGAACAATATATTGATCCTTGGGAAATATATGAAAGTAAAGCCAAGATTTAATGTGTTCCATAACAAGTTAGTTTCCTTCACCAAAGCCCTTAACGTAATGAAAGGTAAAGTGCAATGACATTTTTCAGCTTACTTGGTAAATATCATCTACAACAAGAGCCCTAGCTAATGTTAGTTATTTTTTTATTAATTTTATGAAGAATTATTTTCTCTATGTTGATATTCTCTTATGTACTCCTATGCATCCACGCACCTCTTCCTTTCAAGTCTAAAACCCCGGCCCACACTTATTTTGTTAAACAAAATGCAGCGATTAAGACTATTATTATTATTAATGACATATAATGCTGCAGTTAAAAGTATGTTAATTGCATTGATTATGTTAATTACAGATGCACACATCCAAAACTCTAAATAAACTACAGTACATCCAAAACTCTGCTGCGACCACATTACCCCTGCCCTCCAGGGGTAATGTTAGGGGTAATAGTGACAGTACCAATTTTCAGGTTGATGTCATGGCAGATTGACTCATGGGCAAGGATGACCAGGAGTACGGTTTTTGACAGATTAAGCTGGAGATGGTGGTCTTTCATCCAAGTTGACAGATCAGAGATACAGGTGGAGATGCGTGCGGAGACCGTGGTGTCGTCCGGTTAGAACGACAGGTATAGTTGTGTGTCATCGGCATAGCAGTGGTAGGAGAAGCCGTGTGAGCGGATAACATGGGACAGCGAGGTGGTGTAGATGGCAAACAGAAGGGGACCCAGCACCGACCCCTGCGGCACCCCTGTGGAGAGGGTATGAGTCGATGACAGACGACCTTGCAAGACACAATAAAGGAGGCGTCCAGCGAGGTAGGACTCGAGCCAGGAGTGGGCAGAGCCGGTAATGCCCAGTGTAGCGAGTGTGGCTAGGAGTATGTCGTGATTGACTGTATCGAAGGCAGCCGATAAGTCAAGAAGGATGAGTACAGATGATTGCCCTCGTGCTCTGGCTGTTTTTAGGGCTTCTGAGACAGATAGTAAGGCTGTCTCGGTGGAGTGGCCACTTCTGAAACCCGATTGTTTTAGGTCAAGTAGGTGGTGATGGGTGAGGAAGTCAGTGACTTGTTTAGAGACCGCCCTCTCAATGGTTTTCGAGAGGAAGGGAAGCAGTGACACCGGCCGATAATTTTCAACCAAGGGGGGTTAAGCGAGCCTTTTTCAGTAATGGCGTAACCTGGCTTGTTTGAACTCTGGAAATACACCTGAGGACAGTGAGGCATTAATCACGGATGTGATCGGGGGGACTACCGTAGGAGCGATATCTTGTAGGAGTTTAGAGGGGATGGGGTCCAGCGGGCAGGTGGTGGGGCGGTTGTTAATGACAGTTGGGATACCCGTCTTCTGAGAGAGGGTGAACGAGGAGAGAGTTTGCGCGTTGTCTCTGGGAGGTAGCAGGTTGTGACTGGGGGATCACAAATTGTTTGCTGATAATCGCCACCTTGTCTGTGAAGAAGGAGGCAAAGCTGTCAGCGGTGAGGTTGGTGGCGGGGGGGTGGGGGAGGATTGAACAGCGATTTGAAGGCGGAAAGAGTTTCCAGCGTCAGTTGTGCTGCTGATTTTCTTGTTGTAATATTCCATTTTAGCAGTCGTGACAGATGAAGAGAATGACGCTAGGAGAGATTGGAAGGCTTCTAGGTCAGCAGGGTTTTTGGATTTGTGCCATTTCCATTCTGCAGCTCTGAGTGCTGCGCGTGACGAGTGGATGGCATCAGTCAACCATGGGCGGGGCTGGGTGGAGCGTGCTGGTTTGCTAGAAAGAGGACACAGGGTATCTAGGCATGCGGTTAGTGTGGAACTGAGAGATTCTGCGGCTGCATCGACATCTAGCGGAGAGAAAACTGTTGGGAGGGGGAAGGGCACGAGCTGAGTGGGTGGCAGACAAGTTGCGGAGATTGCGTCGAGAGGTGGTCATGGTTGAGGGGTGGTAGGTAGTTCTGGGAGGGAACCAATGAAGTGGATGAAGAAGTGGTCCGAGGTAGGTAATGGTGTGACCATTATGTCATCAGTTTTGCAGTTTTGGTAAGGACGAGATCCAGTTGATTGCCGTTTTTGTGAGTTGGGGGAGTACTGACTAGTTGCATGTCAAATGAGTTGATGAGGGATAGAAAGTCTGCTTTGCCTAGATGGATGTTGAAATCACCGAGGACCAGCAGCGGGCACTCAAGTTTAGGGATTGAGGACAGTAGCGTGTCTAACTCATTGACAAAGTCACCCAGAGGTCCAGGAGGACGGTAGATGACGATCACTGAGCATTTGACTGGAGCTATGACTTTGATTGCATGGTGTTCAAATGAGCAGTAGTTGGTGTTGAGGAGCAGGGGAGCATAGTTCCATTTGTTCCATTTTCGGGTACAGCAGAGTGAAATTAATCCTAGTTAAATACATTAAGTGAATTCTAGACGTTCTTACGGTCACTGTTGACTCCACACTTTCTTCAAGCTTGTCCTGAGAGATTGGAGATCACTGTGTCTATTTAAGCTCCTTGTTAAGTGAGATGTCCGCCCTCTTTTGCAAATTACAAAAGGCTGTGGTTTCGGGGGCGTGTTGCTTGTTCACACCTGAGTCAAATCCAGTTTCGGGTACAGCAGAGTGAAATTAATCCTCTTATAACAGAGGTGTAGCTTAAACAAAAGAAACCTTTTTCAGCACTAGCACAACTCTTGCATTTTATAACTGCTCCATTTTAGAAGTTTGATCTCGTTATTGAAGCTATTTAATGATTTAATGTTACGCGATTATGGTCCTGCTGAGTGCCATGAAATCATAACACTGTAGCACTGTAACACTGTAAGAGGTTGTCTTAATTTCTTGGTGATTAATAACATTATTAATTTGCCAATTTGAACTAATTGTGAAAGCTTACCTAGCTCTAGAGGTTGAGCATTATTGAATGCACAATTGAATAGGTGAGTTGAAAGGAATTCAAGCTTGTTAACTATTAATGTCATGTTATATTGGTTTGGTTATGGTGCCATGGATGTTATAACTGTAACACTATAACACTAACTATAACACTGTAACCAGTTAAGATAATGTCAATATAACTTGTTTGAACTATTTTATAACATCATGGCACCACAGCCATGTGTAAAGGCTATGCAAGTATGGCTCTACACAATTAAAATAACCTCAAGGACGTCCTGATTTTAAGGTTTTTTTGTTTTCTTTCTTCTTCCGTCAATAAGTAAATCGCATTTTAGACGGCCCATATCCCCCCGAAAATCGTGAAAATTTGCCTATCCCCCCAATGTCGGGCGTAAATTACGTGTTTTGGGGGTCTCGCACATGGACGTACGCATATGCCTCGACAGCGCCACCCACATCTACGAAACTTGTTGGGAGTATGTAACATGCCCAGACGCACAAAAAAGTCTCTTGTGCCCCGGGTACAGTGAACCGTTTCATGTTAGCCAATCGCTGTTGGCGGCAACGCCGCCAAACAGGGCGTTTGCTCATATCTCGGCAACGCTTTGACCTCCGAAGACCAAATTCGGTCACGTGCATCGAGACCCACCCAAAAGTGTGCCAATACAATTTGGTGTCAATTGTCCACTAGGAGGCGCTGTAATTAACAAAATAGCATTTTTTTGCTTTTGTCTTTTGTTGGGGTTGTTAAGACCAATATTATGCACAATTCGGCTGCATAATTAATTAGGGGCTGGTGCAAAAGCGCTCTATAGCGCCCCCTTGAATTTTTCAGTGGAACAGCCCCGCCACAGTTTTGGCCACAGAGTCACGAAACTCAGCTGAATTGTAGAACAGGGCAGGACCTACAAAAAACTCTCTTGGAGCAATAAGCACAATGAACAGGAAGCGAGATATAATAATGAAAATCGCCATTTCCGGTGTTTCGGCCTGGTTGACAAGGGGTCATGTTTGAACGAACTCCTCCTAGGGATTTCATCCAATTCACTTCAAACTTGGTAGGTGTGTTCACATAGACTCCTGAGTAACAGTTATCAAAATGATGAATTTTGGGGAAACGTGGGGGCCATTTCCAGATGCGCACATTTCGACATGCGCACATTTCGACGTGCGCGCATTTGCGAGGGCCCGACTATCGCTGCTTGCGCTTTAATAGGGCCCGAGCACGCGGTGGAGACCCTATTGAATTTCAAATGTTTATTTATTATTTAGGGCCCGAGCACAGCGAGGCCCTATTGTATTCGAACGCTGAACGACGTGAAGAGTAAATCGCATTTTCCACAGCCCATATCCCCCCAAAACTCACGAAAATTGCCTACCCCCCCAATGTCAGGCGTAAAATTACGTATTTGGGAGGTCTCACACATGCACAGCGCATACGCCCCACAGTGCCACCTAGGTGCACCACGGTTTCGCCCACGTGCACGAAACTCGGTGGGAGTATGTAACATGCCCAGACGCACAAAAAAGTCTCTTGGTGCCCCGGGCTACAGTGAAGCGTAGGCGTCCAGTTTTTGCCAGATTTGCTCAGATTTGGCCCCACAATGAAAAGTTATCAAAATCACAACTTTTTATCACAGGGCGTGGCCGTGACGACACCTCAAAGTCAAAGGTGCAGATTTTTTCACAAAAAAACAAGACTCTATTTACTTTTTTTGCTGATTTACGGGCAAAAGTGTGCGGCTATCATATACTTTGTGTGATGATTTGTTTATTTAATGACTTTTCTAAATCTGCATATGTATCTTAGAAAGAGATTATTATTTGATTTCTGAGTTTCCGAGGGTGTACATGAAGGCACCAGGAAGACTCTTTACCGTACAACTGATGTAGTCAGGCACTAGATTTTAAGTGTAGATAGTGTTACTGCAGTACTGTATCACATTAAGTTTTGATTAATATTCCTAATAAATTCCCAGAAATTATGAAAGTCCTGTAACACTAGTTGTCTTGGTGTGGCTCCGAGGTTTGTTGTGATGAACATTAGGTTGTAGCTCGTTGTCTGTCTTACTACGGTTAAAAAAGGCATTTGTGTTTTTAACAATGTTTCAATTAAGAGTTATTGATCCCGGAAGTGCCATATCTTTTAACTTTACCGAAGTGCAGTGGCCAATAAGGCACTTTCCTTATCTCGTAATTACAAGATCAGGTGTCTAATTTATTTTTTCAAGTGAATGCAATACGCTTCTGTACTTTTGCCTTATACGTTGGCTAAAACAGTCAATGAACAGTACCTACTGAGCGGTTTCAATTACTACAAACCGTCGCATTAATCATACACAAAAGTATGTAAAATTAGGTTTTGAATATAAGTTCAAATAGTTCTGGCCCAAACAAACTGTTCAAAACCTCTTGGAAACCAGGTGTGTGTACACCCAGAAGCTGCCAATCCGGTGGGTAAGAGGTATTATGATTTTGAAGGTTTTGAGGAAAGGATTCGAGGCTTTGGCCTGGATGATCTTCTCTTGGGGAAGTTGGTGAAGAGGGGACCTATGGTCTGTAAATGTATGTGTGTCTGGGGCAACAGGGGGTTAAGTTGATGAATAAAATAAATAAAATTGAGAAGAAATATTTTCTATCTTCGGTGGATAAAAAGTTTTCTGTTACCTGTGTGTTCCATTTTAAGTTAACTTTATGTGGTGATTCTGGCTTTACTGGTTGTTTGGTGTTCTAAAAGATGTGATTTTAATCATTTAGAAATTGCCATTTTATAAATCAGTTTTAAAATCTATTTTCCATGATGGTTTTCACAGTAATGTAATACATGTTTGTTTCAAAGTTACAACTATGTTATGATAATATGCAACTGATGTATAATGACTTGGAAATATTCTGATTCTGATGTAAATATAACTGATGTATAATGACATGGAAATATTCTACGAAGATGGATTCCAGCACCACCATGCATCGTATGTGCTAGTAACCTCTCCATGGTGGTGACCCTCAATTGTACATAATGTACATGGGTTGAAGATTTTGCAATATCTTGATTGCAACAATGATTGTTGTGATTCATTTTTATTTTTGATGGGAAAGAAGAAATACATTTTGATCTCCAATATTAAATCAATTGTTTTATGGAACCCCTTCTAATTGCTAGGGTTTTATCTACTAGGTGAAATAATAACTTTGATATTTCTCTTCTCCTAGTGGCATATTTGCACATGATCTGTGACCTCCCTGATGACCTTCTTTAACACCTTGGTGTTGTAGGGGATCTTCGCTAGCTTAAAGGCCCTTGTTGACCTGAAAGTGGAACTCACACATCATAGGAATGGGATGATGGGATACATAAGAGGGGTTCTTAAAGTTTCTCACTGATTGTATGAATTAATCTAAACCGACTGCTTTGTTTGAAAGATGATTTCTATTGAGGTCCTTTTGAAAAATTCTGATCTCAAATATTGATTTCTGTGTGATTACAAATGTTTTATAATGTTTGTGTCAATCCCATTCTGACTGTACTCCCTAGTGGTCTCTAAATTTGGTAATTATTATTATTCGGTAGTTAGTATTGATCTTATGATCAATGAGAGGGGATTGTTATGGAATTTTCTATCCTTAGGCTACACATGGTCACGTGTGAGCCTTCAGGTCTTCGGCAGTATTAATTGTTTGTCTTTGACTAGGTGCCACCATATCTGAACACTGTGTTGGCCAGGGTCGAAGAGGCCTGTTGCTGCCTTCCTAGTCATAATAGATAGCTTGCCGTTGCTGTTCCAATCTGCGTAAACAGACATCTGTGTCTCCAGACTAGATCTATTATGACTAGGAAGGCAGCAACAGGCCTCTTCGACCCCGGCCACCACAGTGTTGAGATATGGTGGCACCTAGTCAAAGACAAACAATTAATACTGCCGAGGACCTCAAGGCCCACATGTGACCATGTGTAGCCTAAGGATAGAAAATTCCATAACACGTGTTCTGCTCAAGTTTTCTGCTTCATAAAGGAAGATTTTCTTGCTTTCTTGCTACTGTCACCAAGTGTTTTCTCATGGTGTGAACTGTTGAGTCTCTGTGAATAGTATAAAGAGTACAGTCTAGATCGACTCTATGTGGAAAGTGACATGAGATAACTTCTGTTATGATTTAGTGCTATGTAAATAAAACTGAAAATTAAACTCCAGTGTGTGGTGATTCATTATGGATGTTGGAATATAACATAAATTGATTTGGAATAGAAGTCAAACAATGGTTATTGGTAAACAATGACTAGTTGATAATATTTTACAGATATGTATAGATAACAATCACACTACTAAAACACTGATTGTTGAATGTTATTACCAAGAATTAACATTTTTAGTGAGTAGAATAACCCGTAGATATGTTGAAGTTTAGCTAACTGATTGGTTTCATCAGGCTTGATCGATAAATATAATTGGGTGTTATCATCAGAATCTGAAATAATTTAATAATCCCAGGGGGATTTTTATTTTTTAAATATTTTATTATTATATATATATCTATATATTATATATATATATCTTATATATATATATATATATATATTATATATATGAAAAATGAATGGAGTGATTCCTAATAATGCTCCCTTGAGAAAGCAATTAATTAATCTTCATAGTGAGTCGATAATGCGTAAATGCAGAGGTTTCACACAGAGCTGCACAAAAGTGCCTCAGTGATGCAGAACAGAAATAGAAGTTGCTGCTTAGTGCTGATATCACACTATATGGAGATGTGAGAAGGAAAGGTTATGACTTGTGCTTCCATCGACATATAATGTATGAGCCATGATAAGACCTGAAACACAGCACACCATTTCCTCAGCAGTTTTGTACCTCATTTGACAAAGTCCTGCTGAGAAAGCAAAAGCAAGTGTGTTAAATGTTTGTGCATGTGTGCGCCTCACTGTACGGGTGTGTGTGTATTTCTAGTGAGAGGCTGATTTGTCCAGTCTCAGTAATATTTCTGGGTTATTACCCAGAGCAGGGCTTTTATCCTCCTAAATGTAGTTTAAGTAGGGACCTCTTCAGGCGTACACTTTTTAGAGCTCGGGCTTCTGTGCTAATATTAGTAGATAAGACGGATTAGACAGGAGAACTTAACACCTCATTTGAATAAAAGCAAAACAAATTGAAAATGAAAACTCAATTTTGCTTTTGAAAGGTAATTGCAATGAAAATCGCTGTGAGCATTTTCAGGCCTTTTGTATTTGGGTTAGTGTGAGTGTGCGGTGTCCTAGCTCTGTCCGGACACTAGGTGACACCAATGCTCCATGCTGGAACTATACTGAACCGTATTTCAATAAACAGCCCAGATTATTATAGCCACATATGGATGTTCTTCTTTTTAATTAATGTAATATTTCCTTTCTCATATTTTAACATCTTTTCTTTCAGATTTAAAGCTGCGTGATGTTGGAAGAGCTAGAGGAGCAAATGCCAACCCCATGTTAATATGGACCAGAAGAGTCTTAAACCCACTCCAGATGACATTAATATCTAATGTTATTTTCATTTGCCTATGCAAATCAGTACTTTCAGACATTCAGCCAACCAGACGATTTAATAATCTGTGAGGACTGCAATAATCTGGGTCATGTCATCCAGCATAACATTCAGAACAGCAAGCCCAACTTCAAAAGGCTTCATATATCTGTGAGTAGAGAAGCTCCTAACCACCCATGGTTACGTGGCTCTGGTATAATCCAGATGCTCAGTGCAGCAAGTGTGTGAAATGCCAGATGTTGATGGGAATGGAATTCAGGGTGAGCTTGTTTACGACCGACAGCTCCATACAGAAGTGTGTGGGGAGTATTACAGTCTTATTTTGGCTAAGCTCTGTGTCTGAGTGAGACATAGTGAGTGTATTGAAGGACAGCAGATAACTGGAGGATGCTGCAGGAGGTTTGACATTTTCTGTGGATGTTTTGGCAACCATTGTAACTAAATCTAAGCTAACAGCTGTTCTCTGCCAAGGATGAAAGAAGCGAGTTTAACAGCTTTTAAGTCTGCAGGGGGGTGGGTGTTTGATACTATGAGGAGTCTGGGTGGAGCATCATTTTAAAGGATAATAGAGATTTAATACAACGCTGATCTGATTTTTGTAGTTTTATCAACTTGCAATGCAATCAGCAACTCTGACGGAGCAACAAACACATGCAACCAGGCAAGTTGTAAACTTTATTTGAAAAGGAAAGGCAACTGAAGAACACATTTACATGCAGTGTAGTAACCTGGTTACTGTAAATCTGTTTATTCATGCAGCAGATCAGTAATCAGATTTCTTATCTACCCTCAATCTTATTTAGAAAGCAGTGTCTTTGTGTTAGTGATGGAAGACATTGCTAATACTTGTCTGACATAATTTAGTCATCAGTTTTGAAGCTATTTGGTCACAAAGCATTGGACACGTTTAAGTTTTATCCTGATGATGTTTTTACAATTCATCGTCAACACCTGTTCCAAACTGAATGGAAATTCATCACATAGGTGTACGAAGCTCAGTATAGCGCTCAATCAAAGTCAGTGCATCACTGAAGTCATTGAGATACATTGTATGGGAAACATGAATATCTGTGCACCATTTTGTACCAGTCCATCAATGAGATGTTTATTATATAGCTGACAAGATCAGTAAAAACTGTGACCTGCCGGCTCAAAGTCAGTGAATCAGACTCATTCATCAGTCTGCAAACGATTCACTCGATAGAGGATAATCCTTCGTTGTTAATGAGTGGAAATAATTACAGAGAAAAAATACATGCATAGCACAATCAATCCTGAGTTGTTAGGAACAAGCCTTCATACTGGGGAGGTAACACACAGAGTGAAGGAGAATGGGGCGAGGAGTGTCTTTAAAAAAATGTGAGGGCTGCAGGTTTGTTCGCGGCTATACTCTTCCATCAAACATCTACCTCCCATTTAGAAATCCCTAGATGATTGGCAGGCAGGAAGATCGTCCGGCATTGTGAGACTAGAGGATCACCAAAGTCTACAGGATTAATCCTCTGTGCGCCATGTACCAAATATCATGGCAATGCATTTATTAGTTGTCAAGACATTTCAATAAAGGCCAAAAATGTCAACTGCATGGTGGTGCAGAGGGAGAGGCAGCAGGCTGCACCCTCTGGTATCCCTGAAAGAATTGAGATACATCAGCCACTAGCATGGACAAACATTCCAGAGGTTTAGTATAAGAATCTAAAAATGTTCTTTAATGAGACCAGATTTAAATAGATTTGTGATGGGAACTATTACCACCCATGAACAGACAGTGTTTTTTTTTTAATTTTATTTTTTTATCAGAGTGTGTGTGATGATAATATTTACCTATCTAAGCACAGAGTATTTTCCTCAGCTTCGACCACAGAGGCATCAGTCATTTCTGCAGCTTACCTAAATTGCAGCCAAATGAACCTGCTGCTTTACACATTTTCATGATCTGTAATGTTCTCTTTCATTCTGAAACGACAGCTCAGTGATTACAGCAACAGCGCAGTGACGACTAGCATTTTTTATTTTTTTTTAAATAGGTTTTACAAGTTTGAATTAATTGGAAAATTAGATAAATGTCTGTCTGACGTGAAAACAGCCCTAAAACTTCCTGCCCTCCAGCTAACTCAACCGACAGAGAAAGGGCAGTTGGCAGGACCGAGCAATCGATGCCTCCTCCACTGCTCAGACATGAGCGCTATCGATTCCCTCTCTCTGTGAGGAGGAGGTGTTGATGGACTAAAGGTGCTGCCTAAGGGAGTGGAAGAAAAGTGAAAAGGAAGAAAAAGGGGAAAAGGAGAGGCTAAAGGGAGGGTGGAAGATAGAGAGGAAAGCAGAAAGTGTCACGCCGCGGTGAAGTCAAGCTGGGTTTTTGTTCTGTCTCCATGTCTTGTCATTTCCTGTTTTATTTTGAAAGGTAACTGTCCTCTCGTTTCAGGTCACTTGCCCTTCCTCATGTGTCACCGGTCTGATTGTCTTCCCTGATTCCCGATTGTGTCCACCTGTTCCCCATTACCTCCATGTGCTCATATAGTCCGCGTCTCCCTTTATCTTGTTGCCAGTGTGTTTTGTATGCCTCCTGTAGCCCTTGTCCCAAGTCCACAGTCATCGGAATTATCGTCAAGCCTGTTTTCGCCTTAGCACTGTTACTCTAAAAGAGTGATTTTGATTTGTATTTTTCATAGTTCAGCTTAGGTTGTCCTAGTCCTAGATTTTCAGTTCAGCCTTTTTTTCCTCCTTAGGAGTGATTTTCAGTTTAGCATTTCCTTTATTAGATTAGGTTATCCTCCGGCTGGAGTGTCTTTAGTTTGAGTCGTAGATAGTTTGAGTGTACTTCCTCCGGCTGGAGCGTCTTTTGTTTTTCAGTATTTCATAGTCATAGCTAGTTTGAGTTGTTTTCCTCCAACTTGAGTGATTATTATTTGGATAAATTTCATAGCCCTGTTATTTTACCACTTTGTAAGAGGTGAACCTTGCGGCCATTTATTAAAGCCTGCTGTCTCCATACCATCTCTTTTCCTGAGTCCTGTGTCCGACACTGTTTCCTGACAGAAAGTAGTGGTGGAGGTGGCTCCCTGCCTGCTCTCATGACTCTGCCTGGATCTGGGGTCTGTTCCTAACCTCTCACTGCTCAGATGGAAATGGAGTTGAACTCAAAAAGCTTCAGAGGTGGTGATGGATGGGGTTAGACCAGAGATGTGTAACCATTTTTAACTTGCAGAATAACTTCCACTTTTTGCCTGGCATACTGTAAATCTGTATGTGGGGAAGTCGCTGTAAACACCAGAGCAAGCACTGATGCACATAAAGGTGAAAAGTGTAAGCTCCCACGTTTGCAGATGATTGATTTTATTGAAGGTTTGCCTCAGGGGGCTTCACTGACAGGGGGTCAGGGTTTACTCACCCATTTAATCCATTTGATACAGTTTATTAACAACTTCATGGTGTAGACCATTAAATCAGATTCAGGCAAGCCTACTGATAATATGGATACAAGTCTTTGTTCTTCCACCTCTTCATCCACCCACTGAGTCATCCGGAGCCTTTGGTGGTTGGTCAGGCATAGACACCACCTGCTGAGTGAAACACAGTGGAAATAACATTTCACCGTTTTACCTTTGGCCATTTAATCTTACAGCTCTTGTGGAAGCAATGCTCTGTTAAGTATGAAAAGAAATCTCTCCAGCTTGCTGCTAAACTGATGAATATAAAACAATGGCAGAGGAAAGAATCAGTAGTTCAAAATGAACCAAAAACCAAGTGGTGCACATGCATAGCTGAGGTTATTAATTACAGAGCATCACACACATTAGCCTGTGTGTTACTACAGCTATTGTCATTAAATGAAAATGTGATAGAAGGTTGTATGATTTTGTGTACAAGGAATTCTCCTGAAGATACACAAGAATTTCTCTCCACTCAGAAAAGAGTGTTCATGGTAACCGTGGGCAACAGAGGAGTTGTTGTGCACACCTCCCAAAACTCAACATCATGCAGTGGTGGAAGAAAAGTAAAAAACAGTACTAATACTACCTTCATTCAAAATCTTAAAATAACAGTTTAAACATCAGAAGTAAAAGTTCTCATTGTGCAGAATGTTCAGCGTTAATGTTGGATTAGTATTACCGAAAGAATAGTTCATTTTAAATGGAGTTCTAACACTTGTACTGTTGGGTCTTAAACAATGCATTATGGTTTCTAAACTAATCATCAGTGTTGTTATGTTAATTATGCGTGCATTAGGATCGAATTTGAATATAGACGTCGTTCATTTCTCAGTCACCTTTTTTGATGGAAGGAAGGCTCTAAACTGGCGACTTGTCCAGGGTGTACCTCGTTTCTCACCCAGTGTGAGTTTTGCTCTCTATAGCTAATTTCCCCGTTCATGACAACTGTACTGAGGGTGAATTTATATACAACTCACCTGTTCAAATAATATTAAGGCTCAAAATTATGCATAATAAAGTGTGCTGCTGCTTTGATTGACATGTGGGTGCTGTTACAGGTGAGCAACCAGGCTTCATTCAGCCCGCCATCCAGCTGGTGGTCATGACCAGCCACCACACTGAGCTTCACACAGCTCTTCAGTGGGTACAGGTCACATTTTAGTATATTTGATCTGCTCCATATAAATGAGACACCATAGTCTAGAATTAGCTTAAGGACTCATTTATACCTTCAGAGCTGTGTTTTCCTAAAAATCTGACATAATTTAGTTTTTCTTTTGTTTTGTAAAATTTAATTGCCATGATTAAAATGTCTCAGTTTAGTTTTAGTCTGTGTTTATCGGACAACTCCCAGCACCGTAGAGCTTCCTCTCCACCTGACTCTTGTCTCTGGGTGGAGGCTGATGACTGTAGTTAAAGAGAACTGAAGCCTCGTGTGTGTTTTTCTGGAGACCTGGTGTGGCTCGATGCCTTTCCGTGATGAAGCTAGTGGTGCATCCATTTCCTCTCAGCCCCTAACAGGGTTTTCTAATCGCTGGGTATTTTCCGCTTGACATCTCCAGGCGAAGGTTGAGCTCTCTAAAAGCGTCGGATGGAAGCCACGAGGGGAATGAACCTGCGTGTCACTGCTCTCCAGCTCTGTTTTTCTCTCCCCTTTCTTCCCCTCTGATCAGATTCACCTGTTTGCCTCCATGCTCGATTGGCTCTTTACTTCACTGTTGAGCTTTTGCTGGCAGGATCAACCCATCACCTCTCCACCCTTCACATCTCTTGATTTATCATTTGATTTATCTCTCTTTCTGTTGCTTTCCCCTTCCTCCCCGTGGCCTCTGCTGCAGAAGGCTGCGAGGGCCGACGGGAACAAAACCAGCTCAAATCAATGTGTGGAGTGGATTAGCTTTGAAGATGCATTTTTAAGGTGCTGTGTAGATTCCTTTGTGCTGGAGAAGAAGTGGGGGCGACGTGCTGTCAGCGAGTGTCAGGGGATGGTGGTAATAGCCTGTGTGTGTGTGAGTGGGGTTATGCTGAAGAAGGTGAATGCAATCATCCAGGGTTGTTGCTATTTAACACTTAGATACCCCCTGAGAATAACATTTTAAGCTTCATAAGTACTTGCTGATTATTTTACAAGTGCAGGTCAAAACATGCTTACTACTGACACTCACACACAGTCACACACATATACAGTAGATTTTCATGAAGAAAACATTCCAATAAAACACTTCTATATCAAAACAGCACAGTAACAGAGGTCAAGGTAAGGTCAGCTAAAGAAAATAACAAACGTGTTTCATTCCTGAGGTGCTAGAGCTAAAAAATCTTGTCAATCAAAAAAGATCAGTCCTGATGTGGCACCATTTGTTTATCACCAGTTAGTAAAGGGTGCAGGTTTGAAGTGAAGTCAGACATGCTTCAACAATAGAAAGAAAAGGTTATATGTGATTTATTTACGTCGTTCATGAACTCATTCCTGCACCCAGTCAATGTTTTTTTATGGTTTTTCTTTATTTGTATTGTGTTATATGTTTTAGTTACTGCTATTACTGCACTCTCCCCTAAATTAACTGGTTATCGGTCGGTTCTGCCTCTTAGGGCAATTTAACTGTAAATTAGATTTTTTTAAATGTGTGTGTATATATATATATATATTGTTCTTAATAGATGGTTACTTTTTACAATATATATATATATTGTTCTTAATAGATGGTTACTTTTTACATATGTTTGTATACTGGAGTATTGTTACAAAAATATTATTATAATATAAGTATTTCTGATTCTGATTAACACTTAAACTGTGGTGTCTAGGCTGGGGGTTGGGCTCCAGGTGCTCTCATTGCAGGGATGGGTGTGGTGCTGTGGAGCTGTCTGCACACACCTGAAGCTGATCATCTCGAGCAGTATTTAGAGGCTGGCCTTCTGCATGCTGCTGCCAGATTGTCACCGCGTCGTGGTAGATCAACTAGGCTCATAAGACTTTGTAAACTGAGATTTATCTGAGTATTGACTTTTATTTCTGTCTCCAGACTCCAGCTCTTCGCCCTCCTCACCACCAGGCTTCTGCACCAGTCCGCCCCAGCCTAAACCCCTCGACGGCCTCTCCCTACCTCGTCCCCGGCTCAAGCTCCCCCCGTGAGCTCCCCTGCCCCTGCTGCCTTCCTGGCGCCCGTGACACCCCCCTGCCCCTTTTTCCCGTGGTCTAATAAACGGCTGCTTATTTGGCAAACTCTGCTCCTCTGCATTTTTGGGTCCACTACCAGCGAGACACCACAGTACAATCTGGCCAAACCATGGACCCAGCAGATCGAGATGCTCTTCGTGAAGCCCTCTCCACCCAAGGGATATTGCTTGGAAGGCATGACCGATTACTTTCCGGTGTCATTAGCTCGTTGCAGGACTTAAGTGCCAGTGTGGCCCAAATTGCCTCTCAACTGTCCACCCAGACTCCCCCAGCTGAAATCCCAGCAGCAGTGAGTAGCCATGCTTTCCCTCAGACTCAAACACCCCTCCCCCCTGCAGCCAAGGAACCTTTTGTTCCACCTCCGGAGCATTATTCGGGCGATTTGGGTTCCTGTGGCCGTTTTCTTTTACAGTGCTCTCTAGTTTTTGATCAGCAACCATCTAGCTACCCGTCAGATCGCTCACGTATTGCATATATAGTTAATTTACTTAGAGGAAGAGCAGGTCAGTGGGCTACTGCATTATGGGAGGGAGGTTCTAGTGTCCTGGGGTCATGATTCCTTCATAGCTGAGCTTCGCAGAGTTTTTGATCATCCAATTCAGGGTCGGGAGGCTGAGAAACGTTTATTGTCCCTACGTCAGGGTTCCGCTTCTGTTGCTAATTTCTCTATTGACTTCCGTATCCTAGCTGCAGAGAGTGGGTGGGACAGCAGGGCGCTACAAGCTGTTTTTGTTAAGGGGCTATCGGGCGAAATTAAGGATGAACTAGCTACTCGCGACGAACCCAATTCTTTAGATGTGTTAATATCAGTGGCCATCAAGATAGATAATCGACAGAGGGAGAGGAATAGAGAAAGGACCGGCAGGCCCCAACCCACAGCCAGTTCCCCCCCCCACCTCCCCAATTTCAGTCCCACTTCAGCTCCCCAGCCAGCACTCGTGGAGCCCCGTCTGGCTCAGTGGAGGAGCCCATGCAGGTCGGACGGGCTCGTCTGACACCTGGAGAACGCCAGCGACGGATGCAAGCTAGACTCTGCCTCTACTGCGGCCAGACGGGACACTTCATTGCCTCTTGCCCCCAGACGCCAAAAGACCGGGCTCGCCAGTGAGGGAGGGCACGCTGGTGAGCCAGACTTCCTCTCAATCCTGCTCTCCCCCTCGAGTAAGTGTGTCTGCTTCCCTTACCTGTGCAGGGGTTACCCTTCCATTTCAAGCCCTAGTGGATTCTGGAGCCGATGACAATTTCATTGACCTAGAACTTGCTAATCAATTGCAAATCCCTCTCGAGCCACTTGCCAAACCCCAAAATGCTAACGCTCTAGATGGCAGACTCATAGCCACTGTGACCCACCGCACAGAGCCCGTATTATTAGTAATTTCTGGCAACCACCATGAGAAGATCCAGCTGCATGTTCTGCCCTCTCCCATCTCTCCAGTGGTTTTAGGCCTCCCATGGTTAAAACTCCATAATCCCCACATTGACTGGCAGACTTCATCTATCACCAGTTGGAGTGTTCACTGTCACTCCTACTGCCTCCACTCAGCTTTTCCTGCCTCCAGTTCCCCACGCCCCCCCCCTCCAGCCCTTCCTGATGTATCCAATGTTCCCTCAGATTATCATGACCTGGCAGCGGTCTTCAGTAAAGACCTGGCATTGTCCCTTCCCCCTCATCGACCCTATGATTGCGCAATAGACCTCCTCCCAGGTGCCAAACTCCCCGTCAGCCGCCTCTATAACCTGTCCCACCCTGAGAAAGAGGCCATGGAGCAATACATAAACACCTCCCTGGCAGCAGGCCTCATCCGTCCCTCTTCTTCCCCATTAGGAGCTGGTTTTTTCTTTGTTGAGAAAAAGGACAAAACACTTCGTCCCTGCATTGATTTTCGAGGATTAAATGACATCACCATTAAAAACAAGTATCCTCTTCCCCTGATTGATCCCTCTTTTGAACCCTTGTGTCATGCTCAAATCTTCTCCAAGCTCGACCTCCGCAATGCATACCATCTGGTCCGGATTCGGGAGGGAGATGAATGGAAGACAGCCTTTAACACCCCTTTAGGCCACTTTGAATATCTGGTGATGCCCTTTGGGCTCACCAATGCCCCTGCTGTCTTCCAAGCCCTCATCAACGACATTCTCCGTGACATGTTAAACCATTTTGTCTTTGTGTATCTGGACGACATTCTGATCTTCTCCCGCACACCAGAGGAGCACGTCCAGCATGTCCGCCTGGTATTGCAGCGCCTCCTGGAGAACAAGCTCTATGTTAAGCCTGAGAAATGTGAATTTCACCAACCTTCTGTCAGCTTCCTGGGTTACATCATTGCAGAGGGCCAGCTTCAACCAGACCCCCTTAAAATAAGAGCTGTGGCTGAATGGCCAATCCCCACCTCCCGCAAACAGCTGCAGCGCTTTCTTGGTTTTGCCAATTTTTATCGCAGGTTCATCAGGAATTTTAGCAAAATTACTGCCCCCCTGACCAGACTTACCTCATCGAATATCCCCTTTTCATGGCCTGCGGAAGCTGAACAGGCTTTTCAGAGGCTTAAGAAGCTGTTTACCTGTGCCCCAGTGCTCCTCCACCCTGACTCTTCCAGACAGTTTGTGCTGGAAGTGGATGCGTCTGAGTTAGGCGTGGGGGCTGTCCTATCTCAGCGTCATCCAGAGACCCACAAGCTTCACCCCTGTGCCTTTTTCTCCAAGCGACTCTCAGCCGCAGAGCAAAATTATGATGTTGGAAATCGTGAACTGTTGGCCATTGTGTTAGCATTACAGGAGTGGAGACATTGGCTTGAAGGATCCACACACCCATTTCTCATATGGACTGATCACAAAAATCTGGCTTATCTTCACTCTGCTAAACGCCTTAACTCTCGTCAAGCTCGCTGGTCTCTGTTCCTTAGCCGCTTTAATTTCACTATCTCATATCGTCCTGGAAGTCGCAATGTCAAACCGGATTCTCTCTCTCACCAGTTCTCCCCAGATTCATCCTCATCGGAGTCACTGCCCATTCTGCCCTCTCGTTTTGTGGGAGCTGCTCAGTGGGAGATCGAGTCTGTGGTCAGAGCAGCTCAACAGACCCAATCTGATCCTGGTGGTGGCCCAGCTGATCGGCTGTTTGTCCCCGAAACAGTTCGCTCCCAAGTTTTACAGTGGGGACATTCCTCAACCCTCACCTGCCATCCTGGCTTTCACCGTACCCTCATGTTCCTCCAACAGCGCTTCTGGTGGCCGGGCATGACACGGGATACTAGGGAGTTCGTAGCAGCCTGCTCTGTCTGTGCCCGAGGAAAAGCATCTCACCGCCCCCCAGCAGGTTTATTACAGCCACTACCCATCCCCAGCCGTCCATGGTCACACATAGCTGTGGACTTCATCACTGACTACCACCATCGAAAGGTAACACAGTCATCTTCACTATAGTTGACTGGTTCTCCAAATCTGTTTATTTTGTCCCTCTCCCTAAATTACCCTCTGCTCTCGAGACTGCAGATCTCCTTGTTTCACACGTTTTCAGGATTCATGGTATTCCAGTGGACATAGTTTCCGACAGGTCCACAATTCTCGTCTCAAGTGTGGCGGGCTTTTTGCAGAGCCATTGGTGCAACTTCCAGCTTATCATCCGGTTACCACCCTCAATCTAACGGCCAGACAGAGCGGGCCAATCAGGACTTGGAAGCAGCTCTCCAGTGTGTCTCTGCCAGACATCCCTGCTCATGGAGCATCCAGCTGCCTTGGACTGAATATGCCCACAACTCCCTCGTCAGCTCGGCCACAGGTATGTCTCCATTCATGGCAGCTAATGGTTTTCAGCCTCCTCTATTCCCCACCCAGGAGCGTGAGGCCGCCGTGCCTTCAGTCCGTGAGCACCTTCGCAGAGTTCATGAAGTATGGAAAGCCACCCGAGCAGCTCTCACTCGATCCACCCAGCGCAACAAGCTATTAGCGGACAAACATCGCTCTCCAGCCCAGGGCCGGTCCTAGCTATGGGCAATGTGGGTGGCCGCCCAGGGCGCATTGTCCGTGGGGGGCGCACGAACGCAAAAAACCAAGGTAATTTTCGATACCGCTCACTAAGTTAGGGGAGCGGGCGCCCCGGGAGCGGGGTGTTAACAAGGCAGACGGGGGCGTCGGACAGACCGATGGGGGCGCACGGCGCATCCCGGGGCGCACGGCGCATCCAGGGGCGCACGAGAAAATGTTCGCCTCGGGGGGGGGAGTTCGCCCAGGGCGCAAATGTGGCCAGGACCGGCGCTGCTCCAGCCCCCCAGTACCACCCTGGTCAAAAGGTGTGGCTGTCCACACGAGATCTCCCCCTGCAGTTGGAGTCGCGGAAGCTCGCCCCTCGCTACGTTGGCCCGTTTGAGGTTGAGAGGGTAATTAATCCATCTGCTGTGAGACTAAGGTTGCCTGACTCTATGAATGTCCATCCAACTTTTCATGTGTCTCTGTTAAAGCCTGTGTCCTCCAGCACCTAAGCCCTCCGGCCGAACCCCCTCCTCCCGCCCTGGTCATTGATGGTCATCCTGCCTACATTGTGCATAAGATCTTGGATGTGAGGTGTCGGGGCGCGGTTTCAATATCTGGAAGACTGGGGGGGTACGGTCCTGAGGAACGGTCATGGATTTCTCGACGACTCGTTCTGAGCCCACAACTGTTAGAGGACTTTTATCATGAGTTCCCTCACAGCCCGGGAAGACGCCTGGAGGCGTCATTTGAGGGGGGTACTGTGGTGTCTAGGCTGGGGTTGGGCTCCAGGTGCTCTCATTACAGGGATGGTGTGGAGCTGTCTGCACACACCTGACTGATCATCTCGAGCAGTATTTAGAGGCTGGCCTCCTGCATGCTGCTGCCAGATTGTCACCGCGTCGTGGTAGATCACTAGGCTCCTCCAAGACTTTGTAAACTGAGATTTATCTGAGTATAACTTTTTTTCTGTTCCAGACTCCAGCTCTTCGCCCTCCTCACCACCAGGCTTCTGCACCAGTCCGCCCCAGCCTAAACCCCTCGACGGCTCTCCCTACCTCGCTCCCCGGCTCAAGCTCCCCCTGTGAGCTCCCCTGCCCCTCCTGCTTCCTGGCGCCCGTGACACCCCCCTGCCCCTTTTTCCCGTGGTCTAATAAACGGCTGCTTATTTGGCAAACTCTGCTCCTCTGCATTTTTGGGTCCACTACCAGCGAGACACCAATAAACTAAACTCTTGGGCCCTCCATAATATAACTTTCATGCAGAATTTCATGCATCAGCCTACAATGGGAACGGTTAAATCTGGTGGAAAACAGTAGAAATGTCAATATCACTACTTTTCTTCAAAATGAGATGGTGACATTACAGAACATATGGTTTTATACTGTAATGACAGTGAGATTTAAAAAATGTGGTTTTAATGGAAGCCAATGAGGCATTTTTATCTGGTACTACATAAAAATACTAATGCAATCAAATCAGTTTTAAGCTAATCTTTGACATATCCAAGACTCTAATCTCCACCAAAGCCCAATCCCCTACTATTATTATATGGAAAATATATATATTTTTTTTATAATTAATAATTCAAATAATTATACTGGCATATTGACGTATGAGGATTTAATAGCTTTTTTGTGCACAATGCATTAACAGTATAGAAGAGTGTGTATATATAGACGTGAGAGTAAAAGACATTGGATTTCAAACATTTTACTAAAAAGTTCCTCCTAAAATTCATGCCACACAGCCAAAATGATCACATAAAAAAAAAACAAGTTGAGAAAAATGTATTAAATGTAAAAAGTATTTGCTCATGGTGGGACTGGTTCTGTCTCTGCTAATCTGTAATGTATAAAGACATGAAGAACACATGGAGTTATGTGGTGAACATATGTCTTATATTTGAATTCAATTTTATTTATAGCAGAAAATCATAACAAAAGCTATGACTCTTTCCAAATAGAGCAGGTCTAGACGTTAGTAAGTTAGTAACATACATTAATGGGACCTGAGTGTTTACAGATAGAGAGAGAAGAGAACCATCCTGTAGTTATGCTGCTACAGGACTAGACTTCCCATGATGCACTGAGCTCTTCTCTTCTTCTCTCTCTCCATCTGTACACACTCGCATAGCTTCACTTAAGAGTTTTTCTGCTTTTTGTTGCAGGTCAAGCCCGCTGCTGTCATCCTGCTTAATGTCCACTACATACACTATTACTATGTGTTATGGAATTTTCTATCTTTAGGCTACACATTACGCCCACTTACGTGTGGGCCTTGAGGTCCTCGGCAATTGTTTGTCCTTGACTAGGTGCCACCATATTTCAACACTGTGGTGGCCGGGGTCGAAGAGGCCTGTTGCTGTCTTCCTAGTCATAATAGATAGCTTGTTGTTGACGTTCCAATCTGCGTAAACAGACATCTGTGTCTCCAGACTAGAATATGCTGACAATAACACCTCCAAGAGTAAAGACATTCTCTTTGACTTATTCTGGGGCGTGTAGTATTTGTGGTGTTATCTTGGGGTTTAAAGTTTATCCACCATCACAAGTTCGTCAGAATGTAAGACCAACTCTTGATGAACTTTGAGAGTGTCTCTAATTCTCCTTGGCCAAGCATCAATAAATAATACAGCATAAGACATCAGAGGCTCCTGAACACTTTCTTCCCTCCTGACCTCACCATTGACCTTTGACTTCAGCAATTTCTCCACAACAATTAGTGTCACAAACAGGATTTCAACAGAACAAAGACGTGCTAAGTGCAAAGTTTTATTACTATGCCTTACCATGTCTGCGTTTGACAAAATCATAAAAAACTATGTGCTTATTTAATTTGCCTAATATATAAACGTGGCTACGTGGCTGTTGGTTTCCGGGGCAGCTTTAGGCTGCACTTGGCACCTGAGGTTTAAACTATAGAAAAGACATTTTCGGGGAAGTTTAAATACACCCTTGTTTAAATCAAGATCAGGGATCATCTACTCTGTGTCCTTTGGGAGACGGTTAAATGTGTATACACTGGGAGCGAAAAAGAACTAAATTTTTTGTCCTTTCACCTCAGATCACCACTGCTGTAGTTAAAAAGGTGTGGCGACAGACCTTTAATGCTGCTGTATTGTGGATTGAAATCTGTCTATACGTGTGTAGCCCTTGCTTAAAAAATTTATTTGTTTTGATAACAAATATTCACAATTCATAAAAGTTCATTATGTATTGAAGTGGGTAAAAGTTCATAAATATGGTTAAAATACAGAACAATTTAAACATGCAAAAGAAGTGATCTGTTAAAATACAAGTTATGCCATTTCATTTCATAGTGTTTGTAAGATATGAGTCAATGTGCGTTATTTAGGCTCACTGTATTATTACTTGTTTTGTGGGTGGTCAATCATTCATTTCTTTGACGGTATTGGCATGTGTAGAGCTCTGGTACCTCCGGCCAATCGCAGGGCAGTCTGTAAGTGAGGGGGTAGGACCAGCGCCGGTCCTGGCCACATTTGCGCCCTGGGCGAAAGTCTCTTGGTGCCCCGGGCTACCGTGAACCGGAGGGCGTCCAATTTTTGTCAAATTTGGACTTTTCCGGTTTTGGGCTCATTTCTAGGGGTCGCATTTGAACGAACTCCTCCTAGGGATTTCATCCGATGTGCTTGAAACTTGGCGTGTGTGTTCTCAAGGCCTCGACAATGAAAAGTTATCAAAATCACAACTTTTCATCAGAGGGCGTGGCCATGACAGCGCGTCAAACTCAACGCTGCGTTTTTTTTCCAAAAAAAAAATGAGACTCCATTGACTTTTTGGCTGATGTTCAGGCAAAACTGTTGGGCTATCATATACTTTATCAGAGCTGTCTGAAACTTCTTGTGGTTGTTAAGACCAATATTATGCACAATTCGGCTGCATAATTAATGAGGGGGCTGGGCAAAAAAGCTCTATAGCGCCCCCTGGAATTTTTCTTTCAGACAGCCCCGCCACAGTTTTGGACACAGAGTCATGAAACTCCACATGGCAAGACCTACAAAACAGTCTCTGGGACTAATGGGCTACAATGAACAGGAAGTGAGATATTTAGGAATGAAAATCGTCATGTTTGAACGAACTCCTCCTAGGGATTTTATCCAATTCACTTCAAACTTGGTAGGTGTCTTCATATAGACCTCCTGAGTCAAAGTTATCAAAATGATGAATTTTGGGGAAACTGTGTGGGCGTGGCGCTCTATGCACATTTCCACATGCGCACCTTTCAACGTGCACACATTTCGACGTGCGCACATATGCGAGGGCCCGACCATCGCTGCTTGCAGCTTTAATTTTTATTCTGCTTGTTATAAGTGAAGCGGCCATTTTGTTTTAGGCCACAATGCACCCAAGCTACGACACAGGCCTGCAACGGGGGGGTTAGATGCCTCATAGAGACTGTTGTGGACCAGGTGTGAGCGTGTGAGTGCGTGTGGGTCCCTCATATCCTGTATTTAAGTTTTGCTTCATTTTATTTGATGTTATAAGAGACAGAGAAAATAGTAAAACCCAATACTATTTCTGTTAAATACAACAATCTCACTATACTCAAAAGTGATTTATTTAATTTTATTTTTATTTATTTTGAGAGTAAGAACTTACAACTAAAGAGTCTTTACATTTAAAGTTTGGTTGTGTGGTGTTTTATTTATTTAAAAGCATAAACAAAGGGAATATCGTAACAGTAACCCAGTCCCCCCCTTATATGTACATGAGGCGGGTGTGAATGTGTAAAGTCTGCCAAGCGAGCCATAGGTAACAATCTGTTCCAAAACAGTAAACAAATCTGAAAACATGCAAACTGACTCAGCAAAAGCTAAGTCAAAGACAAAATATTTTTCTGTAAAAAATCTAACAACCAATGGGAAATTAGATGTCAACCTGTCATGATAAGCAGTGTGCTAAAACAAACACACACACATCTGACCAGGCATCACAGTTTAAGGCGATGTTTTTCTGTTGGAATTGTGGTGAGACTGGAAGGATGGGATTTCGTGTCTCCGTTCACTTCTCTTTGTGGTGAGGATGAATGGCAATGTGGCAGTATGAGGGAATATTTGAGAAAGAAAACGGCTAATGGCTGAGATAATGTTACCCTAAGTGTGGAATCCATCCTGTGAGTCCAGATGCATCCAATAATGAATGCAAGTGTGGTTGACTGGTCTGTAAAAAAGAGTGTAGTGGTGTGATAGTGAGTGCCAAAGCTGCAAGTTTGAATCCAGTGACTTGAAAAGGTACTGTCTAAGTGCCAAATTGTCATGCCATGGTATGGCTGGGCAAAGCACCAAGCCAAGATTTCCCGCTCCTCCGGAATTTTTTGAATATTTTAGTGAGGTAAATTGTCGAAAAACAAAACAATTAAAAAGTGCTCTACGTCGTTTGCGCAACTTTAAATACACAAGCCCTCTTGCAATGCTGACATACTGTAGATCAGGGGTGTCAAACTCATTTTGGTCCGGAGGCCACAATACAAGCACAAAAATCACTGCATAAATTTGAAAATATAAAAAAATATATAGATAAAAAAATGTGCTAAAAACAAGTGCAATACAAAATCTTTTTTATTTAAATAATTTTTCTTCAATAAAACAAAAAGTAACAACCCGAGGCTCAATGTTTGTCATATCTCACAGCAGAGCAAGCAGATGATATGGAAGGCATGAGCTTGGATTATTTTAACAATAAAACTTTGAACAATAAAAAAAAATGTAAGAAATGTTCCAGGTTACATCAATGACAGAAATCAAAGCCAAGTTAGAACTCCAGTCTCCCCAGAATAATAAAAAAGTATTTTCCAAAACAGGTGTTGTAGTATGACCATGAAGAGAGTGATTTGATTTGAAGAGAGTGATCAATGTTATGAGTCCAGCTCAGAGGAGGCTTGTTCTTTTACAAAACGGGTTTTTGGTTCTTGTAGCTCGCAGTAAATGCTATGACGATGTGAAAGAGGCACCATTTTTGTTTGAACAACGTTTCGCCTCTTACTTATTGATCCTGGAAGTCCGAATCTATGAATATCTTTCCAACTTTACTGAACTTGTCGACTCTCGTAGTGGCGTTTAAGATTGTATTCCTTTAGCACCGCCACTTGCTGCATGCACACCAAACACATAGGTTTCCCATTCATCTCCAAATACAAAAAAATACAAATTAGTCAATTTTTTCTGGAAGATCCGACACTCAATGTCCACCTTTCTCTTTTTCGACAGCAACATTTTTCCAACGAGGGTGTCAAGATTGAAACAGTGTCCGCTACCTGCTCTAAAAGAACCAAGCCTTCATGAGTGCCTGCTCTAGTGAGCCGCGGCTACACATGCAGTGTTAAGCTAACCGGCGCGCACAGAAGCGCCGCGCAGCGGTGCGTCACGATATTATAAAAAGTTTAATAAAATTATATTTTATTAAAAAGGGCCGCATCTTTGACACCCCTGCTGTAGATGAACAACCAAGCACATCACAAACTAAGGCAAAGGATGAACTTTTCCTACTAACAGCTACAGTGGTGAATTAGAAAAGAAAGTCAAGATTATGCACAGACAGGAGAAGGAAGACAGCAGACAGTCTAATGAGTCAGATTTAGAAGGAGAAGGAGCCAGACCCAGAGAGGAGGAGCCTTACACAGACCTTAGTGACAAGGAAGTGCAGATTGTAAAGCCAAAACAAAACAACATCTCTGCTCTCCCTCTTCAAGGATTATACTGTTAAAGTTTAGCTTTGTTTAACTTCATTTAAAAAAGTAACCTTTTTACTTAAATTGTCATAAGATATAGGTTATTTCTACTGCAAAGAAAACATGTTTCAAGTGTTTGAAGTTAAGTATTGTAACAATCATCGCATACTATTTTGGTGTAGTACAATCTTCTTTAAACTTGATTAACACATGTCTCAACTTGATAAATATGTTTCATACACTTTAAATCAACTCAGAATCAACTTCAACTCCAATCATGGTGCTCATTATGAATCGATAATTGTGCAGTTTGTGTTTAAATAATAATAGAAATAACCATATATGTCAAGCTAAAAAAATCAAACAGCACACTTTGTTTATGCTACATAAATGCCTAAATCTGATGTTACACTCGATTAGGCAGACCAGAAACACAGAGGCACATAGGAAAACAACTTTGGGGGGGGGGGGGGGGGGGGATAACCGGAGCTTCATGACGATTCAAACTAAGCAGAGACATTAGCAGGAGACATTAGCAGCGTTTCTTCATGCGACATAGGACTTTTTTGACACGAACACAGCAAAGAAAGACATACTGTGTCGTTTTGTGGTTTGTTGCTACTCTTGGGGGCTCCGCTTGGCCGAGTTTTCACGCACAGTGATGAGACGCAATCTTTTTTAGACTATTTTATTTTTTGGATGATGGTTAAGTTCGTGGGCCGTATTGAAAAGCCTAACGGGACGAATCCGGCCCGTGGGCCGTAGTTTGCCCCATGTCTGCCCTAGAGCATACAAACCATCCGTCTACATTATTGCCTAAGCCTTCTTAGAGGTTCAGCTTTCCTTTAGGACATTCAGTAGAATAATGAACTCACAGGAGTGAACCTTGTGTGCTTGTATGGTGTAATCCATCTTTCTTTCCTTTCTTATTTTTTGTATTTCTCTGTGTTTTTCCAGCCGGTTGGTTTAATAAACAGCTTCCATTGTAAAGTGATGAGCGGAAGAATGAAAAGGCCAGGGTGAAAATCACACCCATGCAGACAGAATGAGAGAGGAGTTCTCATTTTTTAAACAAGATAAGTCTGGAAAGCTATATTTCTTAAGTCCCTTATATGAGGCCACTGTTGTCGGCCCCGCAGCTGCTATAATTGTAAGCATTACAGGCTAAAAAACCAAGTTAACATGCACAGTCCGAGCCAAAACCTGCCAAAAATTTTAAATGAACGTTCATGTAACCGCCCGCAACAATCAACTTACTGCGTCTGGACCGCGGCAACAATGGTTTGCCCCCCGCGCAGTTTGCATAACGAAAATGCAAGCAACCCAAACAGCAGAATATTTGTTTCCTTTACATATTTAATTTCTACGGTGGTGTGTTTACGTACGTACATTTGGGCTCAGCATCCCTGACGCCCTGCTGGGAATCATCAGTGAGCAGGGTAGTCAAGAGTTAAGGAAGTTGAGGCGAGGTGGTTTGCCAATCTGCACCGGTTTTCTTGTCACAGTTTTCACCTCGTTTGAGAGGTTTTTTTGGCCTTTTGCAATTTAATTTCATAGCCTTGTTAGAGAGTTTTTGATTTCGTCATCGTTGTGTTTTTTTCCTCCTTGAGGCGTTTTCTGTTCATTTGTTTTTTGTTTGCTTTTTCCCTCCTCGGAGGCGTTTTCTGTTCGCTCGTTTTCATTTCTCCTGTGACCATAGGATTTAATAAGTACGTTTCCTAGCTATCCCTTCTGTCTTCCCTTTTTTTGGTGTGCATAATAAAGCCTGCTGTAACTATCTGCCATCCGAGTCCATCTCTGTGTCCAGGCCTGTCACAGCAGCAGCAGCTCGAGTTTCACTGAAGGGAGAACAGAAGTTTACATCATGCCCACTTTCCATACCTGACCTGAAATCTGTATATAATTAACAGAGATCCAACCATGCGACATTTGATAAATCATAGTGTTGTGGAGAAATGATGAGTCAATGTGAGGTCAGGAGGGAAGAAAGTGTTCAGGAGGCCCGATTTCTATTCGTCTTATTTATTGACACTTGGCCAAGCGAGTTAGAGCCACTTTCAAAGTTACATCTGAAGGGCTCGAGTCGGTCTCGCATTCTGACGAACTCATGATGGTGGATAAACTTTTAAACCCAACGATCACACCCCAATACTACAAGCCCAGAACTAGTCAATAGATTCTTACCCTTGGAGGTGTTATTGACATTATTCTAGACTGGAGACCACAGTGTTTGTTTACGCAGATTGAAAATGTCAAGCAGCTGTCTATTATACTAGGAAGCAGCAACAGGCCTTTCGTTCAACCTGGCCCCACAGGTTGAAAATATGGTGGCACCTAGTCAAAGACAAAACATTAATACTGCAGCGGACCTCTAGCCAAGTGTGCGTAATGTGTAGCCTCAGGATCGACCTATTCCTAAACCATCCCCTCTTCTTGATCATAAGATCAATACTAATTTGCATAATAATTCCTTACCAAATTAGAGACCACTAGGGATACAGTCAGAATGGGATGACGCAAACATTATAAAAAACATTTGTAATCACACAGAAATTCAATATTGAGATCAGGAATTATTTAAAAGACCCAATAGAAATCTCTTTCAAACAAAGAGTCGGTTTTATGATTAATTCATAAATCAATGCGAACTTAAGAACCTCTATGTACCCATCATCCCATTCCTATGGCTGTGTGAGTTCCACTTTCAGGTAACAAGGGCCTTTAAACTAGCCGAAGATCCCCTACAACACAAAGGTGTTAAAGAAGGTCCTCAGGGAGGTCACACATCATGTGGCAAATATGCCACTAGGAGGAAGAAAGATCAAAGTATTATTTCCCCTAGTAGATAAACCCTAGCAATAGAGGGTTCCCTAAAACAATGATTTACTATTGGAGATCAAATTAGTCCTTTTTGCCAATCAAAAATAAAATTAATCACAACAACATGGCTGCAATCAAGATATTTGCAAATCTTCAACCCTGTACATATGTCCAGTTGAGGGTCACACATGGAGAGGTTACTGCCCATCCGCGCATGTGGCGTTGGAATCCATCTTTGTAGAATATTTCCATGAACAGTCGTTACACATCAGTGCATATTATCAAACTAGTTGTAACTTTGAACTTCAAACATGTATTACATTACTGTGAAAACCATCAGGAAAATAGATTTAAACTGATTTTCTAAAATGGCAATTCTAAATGATTTAAAACACATCTTTTAGAACACCAAACAACCAGTAAAGCCAGATATCACCACATAAATAAACTAAAATGAACACACGGTAACAGAAAACTGATTTTATCCCGAGCTAGAAAATATTTCTTCTCAATTTTATTTATTTTTATTCATCCACTCACCCTCTGTTGCTCCATAACACCATACATTTACAGACCAACGGTCTCTCCTTCACCAACTTCCCCAGAAACGATCATCAGGCCAAACCCTTGAAACCTTCAAATCATATAATACCTCTTACCCACCAATTGGCAGCCTCTGGGCCACAACACACCTGCGTTTTCCAAGAGGTTTTGAGCAGTTTGTTTGGGCCAAGAACTATTTGAACTCCTATATTCAAAAACCTAATATTACATACTTTTGTCTATGATTAATACAAAAAGTGTTAGGACTAATTTGAAACACTCAGTAGTGTACTGTTCATGATGTTTAGCAACGTATAAGGCAATTTTCAATATTACGTGGAGCTGCAGGGTAGGGGAGATATAGCTCTCATCTCTTCATCTTCACATCTCGTGGCCACATCATTCCAATGAACACTTTATAATCGCTCTAGTGATGGATGGCTGAGACATTGAGTGTATGACGAAGGCATATATGACATACGATGCAAGCATAATCAATCATTAGACTGACGGCCGAATGTGTTTTTTGGAGGTCACCCTGTACCTCTTCACACCTTGTTGATTTAGGTTTGGCTACTCGCGTGTATTTATGGAATGAAAATTGACACTATATAGAAAACTATCGCCCTTATCAGTTTCACCATATAAGATTCTCCGCCTCTCCCCTCCCCTGGAACATCTTGTTAATTACCAGCCCCCTTTTTTCCCTTTTTTTCGTTATTATCGGATAATTTTCAATGGCTGTTTAGTGAACCACCACAGCCCTCCAGAGGTTCCGTCAAAGGCCTCCAGCAGCTTGATGTTACTCACTACCGGGGGCCCACAGCACCGTCTTAATAGCGCTTTATCATTCGTTGTCCACGACATTTACCTTTGAGAGAGTCAGGGTGAACAATATAACAGTCATCATATCTCGCAATTGGACAGTCAAACAACAGGGTAACGTCTGGTTGTTTGGTTAATCCGGCATTGGTTAAGCGCAGGAAATACCCCCCCCCCCCTAATGTCCCGTTGTCACCAACAACCTGTTCCACTTGGAGACAAAACAACATTTTTTTTTTAGATATTTGATTATACAAATTCCTTCATTAAAGGATGAATTCGTCCTCCGATGGTTTCGTGAGCGTTCAGACACCTGTCTGAAAATTCAAAATGTCAGTTAATCTTTTACATATAGCCAAAAACCTCATCACCAAAGCAAGAAGTTTTGTTTGGGTCAGAGGTTACTTGTCCCTGTGGCCATCTGTTCTCCCCATTAAATCTCATGAGGTATTTATTGCCTTACACTTTTTTCATATTCCAGTCTATTGCACATGCTACAAAAAGAACCTGACCGAGGTTCAGATGTCATGCTTCACTGTGTTCTTCTTTATCTGTCGTTGGCCACATCATACAACATCTACAAACGTTTGTGAATTTCTTTTTCGGAGTTCACTGAGGCCCTTGTGAGATCAATGCAGCTTTTCCGAGGTGAAAAAATGTTGGCCTGAAAACTGATTTTTATTGACAGATTGTCACGCTAACACCGTCCAATAGTACTATTTACAGCGTGCGCCCGCAGACAAATAACATGTAATTAACCCACCCAGGGGTGATCAAAATGGAACATCTGTGCTACGTTAGCGCTTAAGCTAGCATGGACTCGTCAATGCCGACCTTATCAACTACGTTTTACTGTGTCACAGAGCTGTGTCTCATTTTGACCTTGGTTTGTTAAAGTTTTAACAGTAGGCAATCATCTGACTTAGAGTCTTCCCTTTTGTGTGCATACAGACATGTGTGAAATAACAACTATAGTCTGCAGTAGACTGTATCTGTGTAAACGCTTTATTTCGCGTTCTCCTCCCCTCTAGCACCGTGAGTTACTATAGTTAGTTGTAATGATAATCAATACTTTTTTGTTGTTAGTTTGCTTTGACTGTAAAATATCATGAATGTAGCGTGAATTGTTCCTCAATGCTGAAATCTTATAAAAGTGTAGTGACCAAAAAACCCACCGCATCAAGCCTTCATTTCTGATATTCACTCTCTACTAACTCTATTAGGCTCAAATATTTAAACTTCATCGATTCATAGAAAACATGATCATGAGTGCGAGCGAAATCTTATATTTTCATGTTCAGCAGGTGTCGAGTAACGTAACCCGTAACATGTTTTACAAATTGCACTGGGTATTATAACTTGACTACAGTCGAAAATTCATCTGCTTCTACAACTTCCCAGTTTATTAAAAAATTTTAATTTACTAATGCAAACCAGCCATGTGTATGTTGTCATTAGTTGCTAGCATGAACCACCAGTATTAAGAACCATATCGGAATTTGTATTGTGTTTGCAGTAGCTGCTCATAGGTGCTTTTTTTTTTTTCTCATCAGTGTCAACAATTGAGGGGAGTGCCTTTAAAGTTTACGTTGGCTGAAATGATATTACCTCCTAAACCTGAACGACAACGCTTCCGTCATGTTTGGTTGTAGATGTTCCGAATGTTTAATACTGCGTGGAATGGTACAACACAGTCATGAGCCAGTACAATGTGGGAAGATTTGTTAATTAAAATGGCCAACAGTTGCCACTGCTTTATACAATTCCATACCGACAGCCACGGGGTCAGTTGAGAGAGTAGTATGCAACTGGATGGCACATGAGAGCCATGTTTCTGTACCAGAATGCCAGTGGCGAAGCCATCTCTCTCATGCACATGTCGCTGCTAACGGCTGAGATAGTCAGGCAACCCCACGCTTGAGCCATTGTGAGAGCATTTTTCAGACCTGAAGACTTTGTGCATTTCTCCGTCCACTGTACAACCAATGGAGTGATTGCAGTGTGGCGGCTCACAAAACAGAGTCCATAGTGCATTCAGACAATCCACTGTCTGCAGTAATTAGCCATCCCCAGAAAAGAGAGCATCCGTTTCTGGTTGGGGGGGGTTAGGCATGTTTACTCGCCGTTTTCACCCTCTCCGGTGTGACAAAATGCGCTGCATCCTTCAGAACATTGACCCAAATTTGTACACCTCAGGTTGCAGAATTCCAGCGACGCTCTGTGACCACACTCGGACAGTCTCTGTAGTAGGCAGTGAGTCTGTGTGGCTAGTTTATTTGATGGAGACAGCTATATACGGAGGTCGTCAGCGTATTGCGAGCGAGTGGAGCCCCCTGGCTGGTGGACCTAGCAGGTCTCTTTAAACCATCGCTGTCTACACCACTGGGACTCGACACAACCCTGCGACACATGTCACCAAGTGTACTTTACCTTTGAATGTGCATGCACCCAGATCTGGTACCTGGAGCAATGGTATCAAGACAATGCAGCAACTTCAGTCAATGACTATGTAAGTGTTGGTTAGATGGTACGCTTAAAATCGCAATGTGTCAAGCACAATTGGAGCTGCAGGACTCCACTATATTATTAATCTCCTGCAGGTCCTGACAAACCGCCCTTCATTGGGCAGCTTGCTTTGGAAATTGGTAAAAATGGGCAGGTTACATGGCTGGTGGTTTGAACAAACACATTATGATCCAATAGGACTGAATGACATTCTAATTCCACACAAAGCTGTGACGCAAATTGTATTGTTTAATCATGTATGCATAGAATAGGCTTGAGTGTTACTTTATGTGACGGAGCCCGATTAACGAAAACACAGGGATGGAAACCTCAGACAGCTCAGACGGAGGTCCTACTTTGTGGAAAAAGATGGGCTAAGGTGTTAGACTGTGATAAACTGATGGTTCAACTAAGTTGCTACTCTTTAGGTGTGAGAGCTGCTACAGCTTTCTCTCAAGGACTTTGCACTGGAGCCCACCATGTCCAGGTTAGGTGTACAGCTAGGCCATGAAGTAACGGTCACAGTGATTGTGGATAGGAAGTCTGTAAGCAAAAACATCCCTCGTTATTGCGGATAGCTGGACTGTATGGCACATCTCTGTGTGAACCAAAAAACAAACCTGTTCACACTCCAACCCCCTCTTGTGTACTAAAACTCAGCAGCCAAATGTGTATACTGCTCCAGAAGGTTAAATTGCTGTCAGTCCTCTTTGTGCACATGCTTTGAAACGTGTAACAGTTTCACGTTTATTTCGTTTAATTTCTGAACCATTTGAACGTGACACTGGAAAGACAATTGAAACATGGACATACCCAACAGTCAGACATTCTGTAGTGGTTTAAACTGAAAAGCTTTTTTATTATTTTGTTATTTTTGCATAGATGATGGATGACTTATCAATTCTTGACGGGAATGTAGGTTCGTGTAGTCAGTCTTTATATTGAATACAATAAACATACAATAGAATAAACATAAAAACACAGAAAGGGGCAAGGTTCCCTTAGTGACGGACAAAGATAGGTATCAGTTTAAACACAAGTTCGAACAAGAATGAATACATCAGCTGCTTAACGTTTTATTTATTTTTCAACATTTTATTTATACTAAGTTTTCATGTCTCATGCTCTTTTATGGGCATTTTGGAATAGCCTCAGCGGTACTAAAAATTGGTTTAGGTGTGCCACACATGCTCTGTAGTTTACAGTAGAACGATTGCCTCAACACTAGCTACCAAAATTCGCGGTACTCCATTAACCGAACGAAAATGCTACGGATTCTTCGTTGGCATTATTACGAAAGTTATATTTGCGTGACTTGAATATAAATGTAAGCTGCTCGGTCCCACCCCTCTATGTCTCCCTATGCTTGGTCATAATCCGGGGGGCATTGACAGCAGCAGTGGGATGGGGCGTAAGGAAACAACCAGGCAGAGATTGTAAGCGATGCTCCCTGGCGTTTGGTTCCGTTGGATCTGTTCTGCGAGACCAGTCCATTGATAATTACCACTTTTGGTCTACCTTGTTCGTTTGTTGTGTTGACCACCTTTCCTGTGCGCTACTGCCTCATCTGTTTAGGTGGGCAGGTATTATTCAGAGCGACAACCTCATTCCTCTGCAAGCATTGCTTTGTTTCATAATTGCCTTCCGATCTTGGGTATGTCAGTCAATGACAGTTTATAAGCAGCTGCCACATTTGGTTTAGATTCTGCAGAAACTCTCCCACGTGAAAATCCTCATCTCATCTTGTTCTACTTTCAGCATTTACATTCCTACTTTGTCTTGTAACAATCCCCAGTGTGATTCAGGATATAGAGACATTTGCTCCTGGACTGCACAACAACCTTCTTTTTGAAGTCAGTTAAGTTGTTGTACGCATTGTTGTTATTTGCTCATTTTTTACTTCCACGACATTTACCAATATAACTCAAGTGGCTGATCAGGATGATGTATCTGCGGATTGAGACCATTACCCACCCCCAGTGGCTCAGGGGAGGGAAAACAAAACTCAAACACCAAGATCATATCGTTCTGCCAGGCCACGGATAAGTGTTTTTTTTTCTGGTATTCTTCCTGACGACTCAAAAGCCATGTTTTTCAAACGGCTTGTTGTTACAATCATTATTTTCAAGCATCTTATTGAGTTGTCTTGACACTCAGAGGCAGGGC
>NC_040011.1:21068793-21079551 GCF_000972845.2 Larimichthys crocea
TTTTTTTTTGCCTTAGAGTTATAGGGTGTTCTTGTAAAATTTCTAATGTTTGTTTGTATTATAAAAAACAATAATTGTATTTTATTTTTGCTATTTTTTTCAACATGTTTAAAAACACCAAATGTTAACCCTCCTGTTCTTCTGGTTCAAATTGACCCAATCTGTTCACTTCCTCCATCCTTGCTTCTTTCCTTCCTTCCTTTCCTTTGTCCTTCCTTCTTCTTCCTTCTTCTTTTGATCCAGTTGACCTGGTCTGTTCCCTCCCTCCATCTTTCCTTCCTTCATTTTTGTTAAGAAAATAAAAATATTTATATTGCACTGTAATATGTTTGTGATGGTTGTAATTTGTTTTAATAATTTTTAATAAATGTATTCATTGAGATTACAGTAGGATAGTTTGGTTAATGTTCCCATCAAGATATGTATTTATATCCAGTGGTAAAATAAGCATGACATTAGTGTTACTGAAAGCTATTTAAAAGACCAAATAAACACATAGTAAATAAATTGTCATAACATACTGCAACTACATCAAGGTAAGGATCACAGGTTAAATCCCTTTTTTTTTTGAGAATGTAATTTAACATTAGATTTTGACAACTTTAAGTTCCTTTTAATATAGGTTTGTTGTGAATAATTTAATAGATTGTAATTACATTACTTGAAGATCTAGATTTATTAGAATATCCATATAATAGTATGTTTAATAGAGGTCTATATGACGTTTAGATTATGTAATGGGGTTTAAATATGGTATAAAAGTAAATGTCTGGCAAACGTCTAAATTTAGACGTATATTAGCGGTTATTTAAACGTCTAAGATTAGACAAGGCGTCTAGACGTAGTCGTCTTTTAGACGTCTATTAGATGGCTAGTCTAAACTTAGACGTCTAAAAAACTTTCATTTCTAGACCACTGGCAGACCAATTTTAACCTAGACATCTAGGGATCATTTAGACGTTTATTAGATGTCTTTTAGACTGAAAAATGCTCGGTGGGTCATTATTTAATTAAATCGTCTAGATTTGGTCTAAAAATAGACGTTGATATGAGGTCTTGATTTAGACGTCTAAATCGAGTCTAAATTTAAACTATACTGTACATTGATCAATGACTGTTAAAAATGTTTTAATCCATCATTGGGCCACCATTTATACAATTTACAGTTGTTTTTTAAATTTAATATTTAATAATTAATGGATTAACTTATATCGTCCTTGTTTGGGCTAAAAATAGACTGATTATAGACGGGTGAATTTCGGTCTAAACTTAGACTAGAGGTCTAATAGACGTCTAATGCTCAGTGGGACCTGCATCACCTGGAACTTCTCCTTCAGCAGTGTAGGCTGGATTGTATAAGGCACTGGAGAAAGAAAAACGAACATGATCCTCACAGTGTTGCCTGCATAGCTGGCCCACGCAGGTCTTCAGGACTCTGGGGCTGATACTATCCAGGCCTGTTGCTTTGTTCCGGCGTAGTTTCTCCAGCTGTCTTTTTACCTGGCTACTGGAAACAGTCAGGTGGGTGGGGGAGGTGACAAGGGGCTCAGAGATCCTGGAATGTGTGGGAGGATGTTGATGGGGAAATGTTGAGATCTATTATGGGGGTTGGGAGATATGCAGGGTCAACAGTCTGGGTCACAGAGGTGTGTGGGAGAAGAGGGTGTGGGGTCTGTGTTGCTAAGGGAGGGGTGAACTCAGGCTCCTGTAGGTCCACTGAATCTGTGAAAAAACACACAGTTCATTGGCTCTGGCCAGGCTTCCATCAGGCTGACTTCCCCCTCGCCTTAAATCCAGTGATGGTCCTCATTCCTGACCACACATCCCTCACGTTGTTTTTTTCTTGAGTTTTCACTCCAGCTTCTGCCGATATGCCTCTTGCCTCCCTTCAGCTTGCGTTTCAGCTCCCTCTGCACGCTCCTCAGTAGCTCCCGGTCCCCGTATTCACAGATTTCCATTCCGTTCAATCAGCAGTCTAAAACCCCAAAATATTTAATTTAATTCAATCATTTCAGACAAAAAAGCATGCACTTTGCAGTGGGTACCACACATGCAGATACAATTCATTCATCTTCCCTGTATCAGACCTGTATCTTCATGCCAAGTAATGATGGAATGCTGTTTCTCTTTACTTAGTTGAGCGGTTGTTGGCATAATCTGGATTACTACAGTAGTTAAATAGAGCTATTTACTCTCAACTACACCACCCCTGCATAACATGATGGCCATAAACTCATTAAGAAGGGAAGAATCTCCACATATCTAATGTAATATCTAACAGGTGTGCCTTGTCAAACAGCAATTGAAAAGCATTCCAGGTGACTCTAAACATCTGCCTGACTGCAGATGACCAAATTGACCAGCAGATGTCACCAAATAACAGTGTGTCATGTTTAGCAGAAGCATTGAGGCCCAGTTCAGGAATCAGAGTATTGTAAAGACACAGCCCATACAAGAGGTTCCTCAAGATAACCATGTATGAAGGATCTTCAATAATTTAGGGTAAGGGATAGCATTGTAGCAATAATACTGGTCACACTAATATCTACATGTCAACACTGTGAGTGTGTGTCTGTTGCCAGACAACTTATTTATCTACTGACAGTTCAAAATAAGAGTTGTTATTTTCCTTAAATGGATATGCAGATGCACTGATTAAATGTTGTCGAATGCTTCCTCAGAAGGAGGGTCTGATAGTGAGTCATGGAAGGTATGAGAGGGACCAGGGGACCAACTAGCCTACATGTCGGCTAGTTGGTCATCTCCACCTTTGTCAAAGATTCTGTGATGGAATTTAAACTTATGTCACATTTCATGTAAACATGAAAGGAAATCAAACAAAATCAAATCAATCAATATCAAACCCATTTCAATCATTTGTTCATCCCACAACCGCTTATTCCACGCATAAAATACAGATCATGAAATAGATGCAGTTGGTCCTTTTAAAACACAATTCAAGGAGCCTCTTACCAGAACGTTTTTGTGCTTAGTGATACCTTGTGTTTCTGTGTGGTATATATGTATGGGGGGTGCCTTAGGAGAAAGTCAGACAAGCTTATCAACATTCCAGACTCCCATGTTTTTACTGAATGGAATGTATCTGAATCACATGAGCAGCTGGTGTTCTCAAATGTAAAATGTAAAAGAGAGAGAGAGAGAGAGCCTGGGTTTTGTTTTTGAACAATTGCTAACACACTGACCCTAATACAGACTTCAAACTCCAAAATACACAGTCAGATAGTGCTGTTCAGCTTCATGCCATGTATGCCATAATGTAGGAAATTTGTGGCTGTGAGATTAAGATTAGGTAAAGAGTACTGTGTGAAGAGTTTAGAGAAGCGTGTCTTACCAAGTTTAAAAACTGTTGATGTATGTTTAGGCTTTAAGTGTTCCTCTAAACAACTAATAAAGAAGTCGTTCAATCAGATGGTGCAGACAGACACACTGGTATGTAGATCGAAGTGTGACAAGCACACAAGAGGATTCTGTTTACCAATTCACACCCTGTATTGTTACACCAGAGACCAACTAAAAATGAAGCCACCTGACACAGATTAAAACCTGTCCTTCTGCAGCGTCACCACCTGGCACACCCTGACACACGGAACAAACCTACCCTGACTGGGGGCAGGGACATACCACACATAGCGGACATACGTGAGCTGGACTTGGTTTAACGCACCTTGCCAAGAGAGGCGTGTGACTCACAGAACTAAATAAAGTCTTCATGTTTCGCCTTACTCAAGTATGCCAGATATTGTCTTTGTAATTATTAATCAGTCCCATCTTGAGCAGTGACAGTATCTGCGTCAGTAGTGTGAAGACAAGTGTGGAGGGGCGACAGGGAACAAAAACACAACTTTGTGCATTTTGAAAGAGAAGAGAAAGACATTGAAAGGAGAAAGAAAATTACATGTGAAAGAGCAGAGAACAAATGAAACATTAGAAAAGAAGAAATTCAAGATAGACATGAGAAGATAAAATAAAAAGGAGATTAAGAGAAACAAAGGTTTAAGACATAAAGACAGAAAATAAATGTTAACATTCAAAAAAAGATTAAAACGAGAGGTGAGAAACATTAAGATATAAAAAACAAGCAAATATAGCATGGTATATGGAATATAAATAGCTTGAAATAAGAAATGAAGAAGAGAGATGAAACATGAAAAGCAAATGAAGAAAATGCACAGAGAAGATAATTTGATTCATAGCAGAAACATTTTACTAACTTTACTGGTTCACATAGCTAACATTCCTGCTTACATATACCATCTCTGTCTGACTCTTTCTCTCATAGATCCTCAGTGGGATAAAGTTGAGGTGTGAGTACACTACATTCTGTCTCATCATACATACAGAGGCCCACACAGAATATGTTATTGGTTCTAGCAGCTGTTATTGTCTTTGTAAAAGAATTATGCTTGTGAGAACAGTGGTTACTCCATTCCTGTTCAAATTTTATTTTCAGTGCCTCTTGATGTTAAACAGAGTATTTCCAGTAAATGTGGACCATTTACCACCATTCAGTGCAGTGTTGTAGTCCAGGCTGGATTAACCTGCAAGGAAGCCAAAACCTAATGTTGCCCGGGGCTATGGGCCCCTCCTGATCCCTCCATTCCTCCCACCATGCACTATGTTCATTGTGTTTATATGTATCCCGTCACCGTTCATTAAAGAGGCATGTTACCAAGTCAGCTTAGCAGACATGGGAAGTCCAGTCCAGGTATAGAAAACCAGTTCTATCTCTGATAAATATCTCAGATAAGATAGGATAAAAGTGGATTTTTACCAGGCAGTGAGGGTCTAATGGAACCATTATTTTGATGCATTATGATAAATGTATCTAGCATACCATCTAACCAGTGGTCAGTAAAGTGAATGGACAGCGTCCCAACTCAGTACAGTTGGGGAAATTAGCTATAGATCATAACAGTTTTTTTACCAGGCTGTAAACATGTTTATTTCTGCTGTGAAGTTGGTAATTTTTATACAGACCCTTATGGAGGATGAAATGTTCTGTAGCCAGCCTCAAGTGGCTGCTCTGAGAGCTTTAAGTGTCCTTTAGATTTCAGCAGTTAGAGGAATTCTGAGGCAAAGCAAAATACAAGTGATTAAAAACTGAATCATCACTGTCACTTTTTTTGCACACATGTATTCAGTTGGGGTGACTGTGGCCCAGGTTGTCCATTAATCAGATGATAACCAATGGTTCAATCCCCAACCCCTTCGTTCTGCAAGTTGAAGTGTCCTTGGTCAAGATACGGAACCCCAAATTGTTCCTGAAGGCTGTGCTATTGGTGTGTAAATGTGTATGAATGGTTAGCTCCTAAAACTGATGAACAGTTGGCACCTTGCATGTCAGCCAATGCCATCAGTGTATGAATAGGTAAATGAGATATGTCCTGTAAAAGCGCTTCGAGTTGTTGGAATACTAGAACGGTGCTATTTACCATCCATTTACCATGTACTCCACACACACTCCTACAGAAACTGATACACACAAACTGTGTGTAAGCGTCAATGTTTTGGCTTGCTGTATCACCATGTCAAACCAGGTCCTCCCTTTTCCAACTCTCGTATATTCCATCATGTAGAGAGAAAAGGAGGACAAGGAGAAGAGCAAGGGGTGAGAGTGGATAATGGCAAGGAGATAAGGAGTGGAGGAAGACAGAAAAGGAGGATCTGTCAGGTTCAGACAGACAACTGGACCCACAGAGCAGATCAGACTGACAGGTGTAGTGAGGCGGTTTATTGACAGTCCGGATACGGTACACAAAAGGCAGTCAGCGGGGCAGAAGTACAAAATCATGAGGCAGGAGGAAAGTCCAAGAACAGGCAAGGGTCAAGAATCCAGGACACGGAGCAGACAGGCAGAAGCACAGGAACGCTAGGCAAAACGGGTCGAAGAAACAAACAGGGTTGGTACACGAGGAAACAATGATGAAAACGCCAGAGAACTACTCACAAGGATGAAGACAATCTAACAAGGACACACTGGGAGAGACAGGCTTAAATACACATGAGGGGAGGAGCAAACGAGACACAGGTGAAAACAATAGGCAATCACAGGGAGTAAAGACACCAGGAAAGAAACACAAAAAGGAAGTGAGGGAAACCAAAATAAAACAGGAAGTCTACCCACAAACTAAAAGCCTGACCGTACCCCCCCCCTCAACGGCCGGCTCCAGAAGGACCAGGAACATGCGGGTGGTCACGTTCGAACTCCCGTATGAGGTCAGGGTCCAAGATGTTCCGGGAGGAGACCCAAGACCTCTCCTCCGGTCCGTAACCCTCCCAGTCCACGAGGTACTGAAGACCCCTTCCCCGGGGGCGAACAGCCAACAGCTTCTGGACCGTGTAGACTGGACCACCATCGACGATCCGGGCAGGAGGAGGGGGCCTGGTAGGTGGGACCAACGGGCTGGTCCTGACAGGCTGGACCTCACTGACATGAACTGTGGGATTCACACGAAGAGACCTGGGAAGTTTGAGTCTCGCAGACACAGGGTTAATAACCTTTGACACAGGGAATGGTCCAACAAAACGAGGGGCCAACTTATGGGACTCCACCTTAAGAGGTAAGTGTTTAGTGGACAACCACACCCGTTGTCCGGCTTGATAGTCTGGTGCACATCTCCTCCTCCTGTCCGCAAACTTTTTTTGTGGCTCTGGGAAGCTCGGAGGAGGTTCAGACGAGCCCGAGCCCAAATCCGACGGCAACGGCGGACCAAGGCAAGAGCGGAAGGAACAGAGACCTCCTTCTCCAGTGCAGGAAACAGGGGCGGCTGGTACCCAAAAACACACTGGAATGGAGACATGCCCACGGAAGTGCTGGGGAGTGTGTTCTGAGCATATTCCACCCACATGACGTACTTGCTCCAAGATGCAGGATTCTGGGAAGCCAGGCAGCGGAGCCCCTTCTCCAGCTCCTGGTTTAACCGCTCCGTCTGCCCATTGGTTTGAGGATGGTGGCCTGAGGTCAGACTAACTGTGGCACCCATGAGTTGGCAGAATGCCCTCCAGAACTGAGCCACAAACTGCAGACCCCGGTCAGACAGGACATTCCTGGGAAATCCAAAAACTCGACAAACATGAGACATTAGCACCTCTGCCGTTTCTTTGGCAGAAGGAATGTTAGGTAATGGTATGAACCGAACCATCTTAGAGAAACGGTCTACCACTGTGAATACAACAGTGTTACCCTCTGAGGGTGGTAACCTGGTCACAAAGTCAAGGGAAATGTCCGACCAGGGCCGCTGAGGCACAGGAAGGGGCTGGAGAAGTCCAGCACTGGGGACGTTCTTGCTTTTGTTCTGCTCACAGGTTGTGCAGGCTGCCACATACTCACGGACATCATTCCTCATACCAGGCCACCAAAACCTCTCCCCGACCCGGGTCAGAGTTCTGCGGAAACCAGGATGACAAGAGATCAGAGATGTATGAGCCCAAGTAATCACAGGGCCCTGCAGTTCGGGGGTGACAAATAATTTGTTGGGTGGTACCTCCGGAGGAACCTGAATCCCTTGGTTGGCCCTGTTGACCTGCTCCTCTATCTCCCAGGTGACGCAACCTACAACCAGCGTCTCAGGGATTATTGTCTCTGTCTCCTTGGGAACGCTTTCACCCTTAAATAGTCTAGACAGGGCATCGGATTTAATGTTCTTAGAGCCGGGGCGATATGAGATAGAGAAATTAAATCGGGAGAAGAAAAGGGCCCACCTGGCTTGTCGAGGGTTTAGTCTTTTGGCTGTCCTGATGTACTCAATGTTCTTGTGGTCCGTCCAGACCAGGAAAGGATGCTCAGCCCCCTCCAGCCAATGCCTCCACTCCTCCAAAGCAAGCTTAATGGCCAGCAGTTCACGGTCTCCGACATCATAGTTCCTCTCCGAAGGCGAAAACCTGCGGGACAAAAAGGCACAAGGGTGGAGCTTGTTGTCCTGTTCGGAACGCTGAGAGAGCACCGCCCCTGCACCCAAATCAGAGGCGTCCACCACGAACTGCCGTTTAGGGTCAGGAAGAATCAACACAGGGGCGACGATGAAGCTGCTTTTGAGTCTTTGAAAGGCTGACTCCGCCTGGGGGGACCAGCGAAACTGCACCTTGGAGGAGGTTAAAGCATGCAGCGGGGAAGCAACGAGACTGAAGTTACGAATAAACTTCCTATAAAAGTTTGCAAACCCCAGAAACCGCTGGACCTCTCTTCTGGATGTGGGCCAATCTTGCACTGCCTGTACCTTCACGGGATCCATGCTGACCCTCCCCTCAGACACCACAAACCCCAAAAGAGACACTGTAGGCACATGAAATTCACACTTCTCAGCTTTGACAAACAGTTGATTACATAATAACTGTTGCAGTACCTGCCGGACATGTTTCTCGTGAGTCTCCATATCAGGAGAAAAGATCAGAATGTCATCTAAATAGACAAAAACAAACTTATTCAAGTACTCACGAAGAACATCATTTACCAGTGCCTGAAACACAGCAGGGGCATTGGTGAGTCCAAAAGGCATTACCAGATACTCATAATGTCCTGTGGGAGTGTTAAAAGCAGTCTTCCACTCATCCCCCTCCCTGATGCGGACCAGGTGGTAAGCATTGCGTAAATCCAATTTAGTAAATACCTTGGCCCCCTGAAGGAGTTCAAATCCAGAGGAAATGAGTGGAAGGGGATACCTGTTCTTTACAGTAATGTCGTTGAGTCCACGATAGTCAATGCAGGGTCGGAGGGTCTTGTCCTTCTTCCCCACAAAGAAAAACCCTGCTCCAGCAGGAGATGAAGAAGGCTGGATAATCCCGGCCTTAAGAGCAGCTCCGATGTACTCCTCCATGGCTTTACGCTCTGGTCCCGACAGTGAGTACAAGCGGCCACGGGGGGGCGAGGTACCAGGAAGTAAGTCTATGGAACAATCATAAGGTTGTTGAGGGGGGAAGTGTAGTGGCTTTAGTCTTGTTAAATACCTGCTTAAGGTCCAGGTAGCAGGATGGAACTGAGGACAGATCAGGAAACTCCTCTTCGTCCACCTCCTCGGGCGAGGTGAAAACCCCCTCCAGGCTGGAAATGGGAGGACCTGAAAAACACTGCGTCTTACAGTTGCCTCCCCATGACAGAACCTTGCCAGAGGCCCAGTCTATGTGAGGTTTGTGCAGAGTTAGCCAAGGAAAGCCTAACACAAGTGGATGTTGCGGTGCCTCAAAAAGGTGGAAAGTTATCTGTTCTGTGTGAGAGTCGGGAAAAATCAGAGTTACAGGAGAGGTGCAGTGGGTAACCAGATATATCACATGGCCATCTAGGGCAGTGGCAGGCACGGGGGTGTCTAGAGGGACAAACGAGAGGTTAAGTTTCTTGGCCAGGTCTACATCAATGAGACTAGCATCAGCACCAGAGTCAATGAGAACAGTATGGGGGAGAGACAGAGATTCTGAGGAGAGTGACGTGAGAGAACTGCCGCAAGATCTGTTCTTACTAGGGGAGGCACATACCAGCACAGATGTTGGACGGGAGGGAGTGCTGCGGCGAATGGGACAATTCTCCAGGAAGTGACCCATCTGGGCGCAGTAGATGCATCGACCCTCGTTGCGTCTTCGTAGGCGTTCTTCGGGAGAAAGCCGAGTGCGTCCAATCTGCATAGGTTCCTCCGTGTCAGTTCTGATGTTGGTCGTGTGATCTGGAGCCGGAATGCGTCTGTGCGAGGACCTCCAAGAAGGGTAGGTGCCTGATTGCTGACTTGAAGGGAAGCTCCTGGTCCGGTCACGCTCCCACAATCTCTTGTCGATCTTGGAAGCTAGGGACACTAGCGCATCAAGCTCAGAAGGCAGGTCAAGGGGAGTCAGAAAGTCTTTTACCTGCTCCGAAAGCCCATTAAAAAAGACATCCACCAAAGCTGGTTGGTTCCATCCACTCTCTGCTGCTAATGTTCTGAAAGAAATGGCATAGTCCATAACACTCCGCCTGCCTTGACGCATAGAAACCAAGGCCTTGGCGGCCTCTCGACCCGGAGCAACAGTCTGAAAAATCAGTGTAAGAGTCTTTAAAAATAGTGGCAGAGAAGTACAGATGGCCGAACGGCGGTTCCATTCTGCTGTAGCCCAGGCCTTGGCTCGATCAGACATGAAAGAAATCATGTAGACTATCTTGCTGCGATCAGAGGGAAAGGCTGCTGCATGAAACTCAAAATGTAGCTCGCACTGGGTAATGAACGGCCTGCAGTCACCAGACTCACCAGAAAACCTCTCAGGTCTAGACAGCTGTAAATGAGTCATTTCAGGAGATGCAGCCGCACAGTCGCTGGAGGGTGTTGTAGATTCTCCTTGATGCTGGCCGACCTTCAGCTGGCTTAGCTGGGAAGCTAACATACTCGGCTACTTCCCGTTTCAAATAAGCCATTTGTTCTTCATGCATACGAAGCCACTGGCCCTGAGTCTTCAGTGCTTCGCGGACAGCCTCTGAATCTGCGGGGTCCATGGTCTGGTTAGATTGTACTGTCAGGTTCAGACAGACAACTGGACCCACAGAGCAGATCAGAGACTAACAGGTGTAGTGAGGCGGTTTATTGACAGTCCGGATACGGTACACAAAAGGCAGTCAGCGGGGCAGAAGTACAAAATCACGAGGCAGGAGGAAAGTCAGAAGGCAGAAGTACAGGACGCTAGGCAAAACGGGTCGAAGAAACAAACAGGGTTGGTACACGAGGAAACAATGATGAAAACGCCAGAGAGCTACTTACAAGGATGAAGACAATATAACAAGAACAC